>NW_009648539.1:1508483-1555990 GCF_000708025.1 Charadrius vociferus
AAAAAACCTGATTTGTAAGATCAAGAGATGAAGAAAGCTGCTAAATAAATATATGTACTACCAGGCAAGTTAGTGCTACTCCTGAGGAGCTTTATTTACGTGGTTGGCCTTTACATGTCAGCTAATGCTTCTAGACACTGACCTTGTCAGCAGTGTTTGTGTAATCTTTGAATAAGAATACAAACTGTTCTTTTAAATAATACCTCCAGGATGGCTAGACGAGAGTTTTGTGTGAGCGTTACACATGTGAAGGGCCCAGGACATATTCCTCTTCCCACGGTGGGGGTACCAGCCCCCTGTGCTCGTGCTACGATACAAACAGGCACCTCCTGACTTGGGAGGGCTACGTCGCTGACGCACGATGTTTGGCTCTCGGGTCGTTGTGCTGGAGACTATAGATATGTCGTGGTTTACGAAGATACCAAAACATGCTGTGCTGCAACACACCTAGATCTCAAACAGCTGGGATAAAATTACAGACAGCAGAGTGTTAAAGACGTATTTTCACAGGGCATACTGCAACTCAAATATTTCTGCCTGTTGGAGACAGACAGCCCAACTGTAGCGCGAGCTAAAATCTGAACTCTTGTGTGACACAAGCCAAAGAATGCCGCGTAATACTTTTTTCCTCCAGTCTGACCAGGAGTAAAGCTTTGGGTTTGCCAGACCAATGTCAAAACCCAAGTCCTGTAAAAAACCCCAACCAAACCAAAATAAAAAAAAAGTCATTTATAACTAATTAAACAAATTTCAAACTAATTCTAGAGCAGAGATCTAGGCAGAAGGCAGAAGAACCTTGAAGTTCGGAAATTTAAAGATGCTCCAGTGGCTAAGGAAGCACTGCACAAAATGCCTAATATAGAGATTAATAAATATTAGTCTAAATTGTCAAGAAATTGACTTTTAGGGCTTTTAGAAGCTGACTCTAACAGAACAAAGTCAACTAAGAATGCATTATTTTAATGAAAGGTAATAAACAAGATCCGTGTGGAAGGTTTTAGGTATGAAGCTCTTTGAAGTGTTCATAGAATAATACATGAAAATCCATGTTGTGTGAGAGCACAGCCTGTCCACACACAGTTAGTGCTGCTGCCTGACCCTAGTTTAATTTTATGTTTAAAACAGCTAAGACCAGTACAGGTTTAACATATCACAGGCAAGAGTGAAAAAGAAAGTTATGATCCGCAACTTGTTTTCTCCAAATATCAAAATGTGCGAGGGGTAGTTTCAGATCAATTATTCCTTTCCCAGCAAATTACTTTCTCTGTGATAACATCCAGCAGTGGAAAGACTAATTTTAGCTGGTAAGTTCACAGAATCTTAGAGAGTCACAGCCACAGTCACAGCTAATTTGAGGCAGAGAAAGTTAAAACACTGTCAAAATATAAATGCTTCCTTCAGCTGATTCATTAGTTTGCATATCATAACAAGGACTTTGTGTTCTTGGGTGAGGTTAGTGCCTCGAGGACATCCTGCAGATGTGTGCATTCCCAGTCCGAATTTCTTTAATTTGTTATGCAAACATCAATTCTTTTTAAATACTGTAAAAAGAGAGACTTTTCATTGCAGCTAACAACTATCAGCATGAACAATAGCTGTTCCTGTGATGCTGCTTTTTAGGATAAAGGAGGACACCGTATTCTAAACAGACGTTTACCCATTAATGAATGTTCTATTTCTCATTAGAAGAGGTTTAATTGGCAGACGAACGTTGAAACAGCTAGCAAGTAAACTCAGTAAGTCCTAATCCAAGTCAGGAGGCCTGGTATATTTTGACACATTAACTATTTTTCCCCTCAAGGAAACTGTGAGCTTTAAAAACCCTAAACAACCTAATAGCAGGAAAGTCCAAGGCTGGTTTGTATCTGAGGCAAGCACAGAAGTGGCAGCAGATTTTGGCAGACCTCAGAAAGGGCCGAAATTTGGGATTTTTAGCCTCAGAAAGGCAGCTGTGGCAGCTCCCCCACAAGCAAGGCAGTGCCCAGCTGTGCTTTGGATTAAGCAAACCGATTTTGGCGGTCAACTTCTCCGTGTTATTTCACCCAGGCTGTCCCGCTGCTGGATTTTCATTTCTCTGATGCGGGGTGGAAGGGTGAGGGCGAGGAGACAGGCACCTGGCCAGCAGGAAGAGGCGTTGCAGGGGGCTACCACCCAAGGCAGCCAGTTCCCTGGCGTCTCTCCCTTAAAACCCAGCCACCCACTTGCTGGAGGTCACTCACATCTCCCCAACACCCCTCTGAGCCCCCCAGGCTCACCTCTGCCCAGGCTGCAGGAAGGGAGGAGGAAAGAGGGGTGAGGACTTCTTTGGTGGCCTCTGGGGGCTTGTTTCAAGCCAAATGCTCTTACTTCTGCTTTGGGTCATGACTGCAGGGGCTTTTTCTCAAGGCAGCTGAGATGCGGCTCCCATCTGGTATTTGGTTTCAGGGTGGCAGGATGGACCAGGAGACAAGAGTCCTCTCTGCCTAGTAGGGTTCCCAAGGCTTCCAGCTGATCATGGGAGCACCAAGGGCCATTGGTCTATGGGGTCCCAATCCATTTTCCCAGCCCACATGAAGAGGAGAACAAAGGCAGTTTGGCTCTCTCAGGGATTAATATTGTGTCATTTGATGCTGCACACCTCAGTCTGACTGAAGCACCCTGACTAAGTGCCCTGAGGGTGAGACCTTGTCCCCTAAGCTCTGCCTTCAATATACCTCCACCACCTGCTCATGCACCAACAAAAAACAGAAAGACTCTCCCTGCCAGTTAGTGCCATACCCTGGATGCTGTGAGCTGTACTGGCCTTGTAGGCTTCATCCAGAGGGTGTCCAGGCCTCCAGATAATTTGCCAGGGAAACAAAAAGAACCCACAGGGACTGCCAGGGTTTCTGCTTTCAAGATAGCCAAGCCTGCAGTACCAGATGCTTGCTGTCTTGCTCTATCAGTGCTGCCAGATACAAGAACAATCAGCTGATGAGGGAGCAATGGAGAAGGCAAACAGACCCAACCCTGACCCGTGTAATCGTTTTCTCTTTCCCCTTTTATTCTGTGGCCTTGCGGATAATGGCGTAACATTTCCTTCTGGAGAAAAGTGGGATGCGTGTGAAACAGAGGCACTGCAGTAAGCAGATCCTGAAAGGGCCCTGACAGGAGTTTGACAGGAGGAGCCCGTGGTGTCAATGGCAGATCTGAAGAAGGAGAATGGATTCAACTAGAACACTGCAGAGATGCTTTAAGAGGCCGCAGTGTGCAGATGATCCATGCATTCCCACCTTGAGAGCCACAAGCAGGGCATTCCCCTTACGGTACAAACCAGGTTCCCACACAAAAATGAAAGATTTCATTTCATGCATGGTATTTTAAGGATAAATTCATTAAATATTGTGACATGTTAATATTTTATGATAACAGGGACCTTCTATGCAGCAGAAGGGACAAGCAGATGCCACAGACAGTCAGCATCCTGCAACGTTTATGGCATCTGATAATGAGTTCTTGATCAGTGAACGCTGTCCCAGTGAGGAGGTCTATTTAGTTTTGGAAGTCAGTGAACAGGGACAGGCAGAAACATGCACTGATCCAACTGTACACCAACAAGCCTAGCTAAATCCAATGTAAATAGCCTGAGAGGACATTTTTATTTAAGAATGATGTGTTATCCACTATTATCTTTTTGTCTTTGCTCCCATTTCCTGGAAGTGCAACTGCAAAAAATACCATGTTTGGCCCAAATTCTGTGCTTCTGTGAGCTGCACTTGGGGCTCTAGGTCTGACATGGCACCAGGCGGGTCGGCAATACGTGCAGCTTACAGTGGCTGCAGTGGTCCTTCTGAAGGAACTTCTGCAGTTGTTAATAGCTGGAACATGAAGGCCACATGGAAATAGTCTTATTACCTCAGCTTAGACCATTAAGTGGATGTAGTGATAGGTACACCTATATATATACTTAGCTATAGTGGTACTACTGCCACTGAACCTAGTCATGTTTAGGAATTGATTTTCACTTCCATTTTCACGAAAACTTCGCATAATTGCACGTTGGTTAACACAGTAGATGAATGTTTCATTAAGTCAAATTTAAACCTCATTCACATGAGGGATTTGAAAGCTGAAATAAAGAAAAGGAGTAGAAGGCAGGTTTAATATCACTGAATCTAGTGACTAAATAAACTTCTACGTGAGGCTGGTTAACTGACTATTTCAAAAAAGTCCTAATGAGTAAGGGCAGGCAGACAAAATGATATACTTAACAATTGACCAAAAGGCTGGTCTTCTAAAACCGTGTACCTAAATGCAAGAAAAGTAGAGGGTCCTAATAAACATGAATAAAAGGAGGACTTCCTGTGTTTAGTTTACTAACTCGAACATGTGCTCAAACAGCTATTCTTTTGCATTGAGAATAATTGCTGGTATTCTTCCAGAATCAAAAAATTCAAGGATTCCTTGGACATAGTGCAGCAGATACAGTGCAGCCTTGCACCCCTTAAAAGCCTGATCCTAAACTGGCCAGGCATAAACAGGAGTTTGACCCTTACCGATGTCACCCAGCAGTGCCTTTCCTCTGCAACAGTAAGGCCAGTGTGTCACAGAGGTAGCCCGGCACTGAGACACTTGCTCCTTTCTTCAGTGGTGGATCAGTGTTGTTCCAAAACACCAACCAGCTGCTTTCTCTGTCTAAAAAGTTTTTGTTTTGCAGTGCAGGCTCCTGAGGCACCGGACTAAGCAGAATGGCTCCGACTGCAGCTCACAAGATGCCTTTTCCTTCGCATTCCCCGTCTGACAATTGATAATTGGCCTTTTAAAATGCAAAGTCATTCTGCGGTCTGTGCCCTAGAGTACCGAACAGTCTCCTGGGTTGGGAGCTCCCATTGCTCCGCTGCTGCTCCTTTTATGTGTACTCTGGGAATTGGCATGCCGGGCGCTTTCAAACTTGAGTCCCCAAACACATTTTCAGGACAGAAGGGAATGAGAACGGCTGTCTCCCCATGAAGACTAAATGCTTTGAGGAGGAGAGCGTTATAAAAGCTGTAGACGTATTAGGTGTTTAATGGCAGACAGAGCCACTTGTTTTTTTTGTGGGAGGCGTAGTGCACAGAAGGATCAGGCAACCCTGGGACTTTGGGGTGACTCCGTTTCCAAACCACATCTTGAAAAGAGGTAGGAGTTGTTTCCCTCTGATTGTTCTTTCTGTCTTCACCTCTTCTCTCCCATCCCCTTCCCCCAAGACACAAACATCCGAGGAACACATCGTATGCTACTGGAAATGACTTCAAAATATCAGGACAAGCCAACTGTGAGTCTGTATATTTGATAGACAGGCTACAGTGCTACGCAGATGATTTAGAAATAAATCCCAATGTACAAGTCAGCCAACCACACATTGAGACAGAAACAGGGCTATAAGGTAAACATAGCTCAGTGCTTGCAGACAGAGGATGGAAAAAAACCTTCTCTGTCCATTAACACTATGTTCCCAATTTGTTCCTTCCCGTGGGAAGTGAGGGGTAAACTCTGCTGTACTGTAACAGGTTAGAGTTACGGGCAGGTATGACAATACGAAGGCAATTTTCCTCTAAGAAAATACCATCCCCTGCATCTCTCTGAAACTCCATTATTGAAGGGACACAAACTCTCATGTTAGCACACCGTCACTTTTGCAAGAAGGGTCTGATGGGCCTGATACAACCCCCGCCATAGACTTTCCTGTTAATGCAAGATCTTACCTTTAGAAAAACACTTACTGCAGCATTTTGAACCCTGTCTGTATTATTATAAGGCAAGTCAGAGTAGGATTGTCTTTCAGTTAATGATGTGGCAAGGGGTGGCTTTTTGCCAGGTTTAAGCTAGATTCTTTTTAAGTTGCAGCCTTTAAGATCCACCTGGACAAGCAATAATTAAAGGGAATGGCAAATTAAGTGTATTAGGAAGGAGAAATGATTTACTAACCAGGGGGAGAAATAATTTATTAGAAAAGAAAACTTTTCCTTTAAGCTGAGCGTGTCATATTACCTCTTCCACAAATCATTTACTCTGTTGCTGGTAACTAACTTTCTAGCTTTTCCTCCTCCACGAACAGCCGCCTGCCCCACAAGTCTGCGGCTACTTCTTTCCCTGGGGCCACCATTCGCTGGCACACGGGGCCCATTCTGACATGCGCTTTCTGTTCCGGCTCAATAAGACTTTCATTTCCCCGGCAAACCTATTTTGGGACAGTGTGGAGGGATGGAGAAGAGAGCCTGCGCGCTCTCCAACGACAGAAATAACGACGGACACCTAGACAGAGAAGTCTAACGGACAGGACTCCCCCAAGGCTCCTGTTGATGGAGCAAGCCAAAAATATACGGCTTAAGCCAATCGACTGAAATTGAAATGCAAGAAGTCACAAATCAAATAGGAGGCAGGCTGCTGTACTTTCCTATCAAATGAGCAAGAGCAATATTTGAGTCATCCCAATTACTGTTTATTTCTTTGAAAACATTTTTTCTGGAATGCGTTATTGGATCTCTGCACCATAGTTATATGTGAGACCGTAGTGTCCATGACAATTAAAAAACCCCGTGTTTATTAAAATTTGTTCACAGTGGCACAACATAGCATGCAATTATAAACACAAAACAGATGCAACACCATCTTCTCTACAGCAGTGAAGATTGCAATCTGCAAAACCATGGAAATTTGTGTCCTTGATTTAATGGTTTAAAATGCAGGAAAGCTGTTTACATTCACTGTCAAAATGTTTGCATTACATATGCTCACTGCCCCTGTAGTGGAAATATTTTTCCACTAACATTGCAGAATAAGCACAAAATGAAGATGCACCACTCTTGCTAACAAAGTGCTAGCATAATGCAGTTTCACCTCTGCTAAAACATTTGTTAATGACTCATCACACTGCTCTATTTGTTCCCTTTACCTTGCTTGGATAGGCTTCTTGAGAAATTTAGTATTACGCACATATTTTCAGCTCTCCACTGATCAGATAGCCTTTTGTACAATCCTACAGACACTGTTTTCATGTCCTAAAAGCATCAGCAATACAGATTATTTTTTTTAAGTCCTTTACTGCAAACTTGAGATTACACAACTGAATTTGGAAAAGGTGCAGGCCCCTTTCATGGCACACATTTAGGATCAAGTAGGTAAATAGGATATTTTAAATTCTGTCTTCAGAATCTTTTAAAAGATACAGTGATGATTTTCAAGTATCTGTACCCTTAAACCAGAAAGGATTTAGGAATGCATGTCTCAAGGAGAGTCAGTAGCATTTTTTAAAATCTCTAGCTGAGACATCAGTGAACACACATTGCAGACATAAAATATTCTGCTACCAGAAAGTCTTTTAAATGCATATCTAAATGCATAGACATAGTGTTGGTAATGCTTAAACTAATTGCTATGAAAATCAGAGTTTCTCACAAGTCTGCAAAAATTCATTAAATTTACATTGGCACTGTACAGACTTGCCTATCTTTTCTCATGTTTTCCTCAGTTTCCATGGGACTATTCCCAAGATTAAGCACATGTGCAGACCCAAAGTCAAGGTCGTAGTGTTTTATACTGGCTGTAGAACATGATTCAGACACTCTTATTATATGACCACTTGCAAATAATTTCATTCTACAGAGAAGCAACTGGTGTACTGGTACAACACAAAAGGCAGGTATATTCCACCAAAGTATGCCAGATTCATTTATTTTTGTTGACTATAGTTTACCAGGAATTTCTGATATGTTTGTTTCATCTTGTGCAACTAAATCAAATGTATGAAATACATAGAAATGATGAAATCTCATGCAAGAGTTTTCCGCTGTTAAACCTTATCAAGAAAAAGAACATTATTTAGTTAAATGCACACTGTGAAAGATTCTTGCAGTTTTGTTTGCTTAGCTTTTTCACTGTGCGGTTTCTTTGTTTTTAAAGAAACAGAAGATGATTTACATCTAAGCACGTTGAGTGAATTCTGCAGATATTTTGGCTGCACTAAAGGCTTCTTTTGACTATGTGAGAAAGTTTGTTGTCAAGAATATTTACTAACAGCCGCCATGCTACAGTCAGCCAGCAGCTGTTAACAGCAATTTGCCTTTGGTTAAATACCAAAAAAATAAAGCAAACGGTAATTTTTCCTAGTTAAGGCAAATACTACTTGACTGGAAGAATCTCTCCCTACCCGGTTTGACGAGGATGGTGCTAAACCAGGGTCTTCTGCCTGCAGCTTAGAAAATTTGCATATAAGTTTAAAGGCTTCCCTATATAGCAACAACCTGGCATTACAACGTGCTTAAAATGTATTATCCCCATCCATCAAAGAAGAAGATGACTAGGATATGTGAACGGTTGATATCCATACATGGAGAGCAACATGGATTTCTTCCACAACTCTGTTTAATAGGAATGAATCAGGTTTTCTATCTTTACAACTGGGCAGCCACACTGTGTTTTCACTGTGAACAGCTTCAGTTAACAGCTCTAATCTGTTCCTTGTGGGGTAGAACAAAATATTGTGGAGACTTTTGTACTCCATTTCTGAAGGTGTCTAAACAATGTTCAAACACGCATATATTCAGAAAAGCATTTTTTGCCTGTCTGCTGATGCACACATTACATGAAGATGGCATATATGTATTGAAACAAACGTGACTCATATTTGAATTGCACGTACACCCAGAGTAACGTATTTTTAACGTACTAAAAATGCAATCCCCAGAGATAAATATACTGAAATACATCTTCAGCTGCTCAGACTGCAAGTCTGTTTTTCTACATCCAAGTGAACCACTCTCTGTCCTGACTGCCTTGTGACATTGCTGGTGGAACAGACCACAGTGTTTCCAGAGAGTTTCTATTTCTCCTGTATTCAGTCATTCAAGACAGTTTCTGAAAGAGAAAATACCATTATTTTTTTTAATTATTCACTTGTCTCCAACATTGAGATGTCATAAATTATAGTACAAGCCTGGGATTACTATGTGAGAGTACTTTTAAGTTAATCACCTTCTGACAGATCACGAGCAGCCCTTTTCACACGCTGTATGCCTAATTTCTATTTGTGGCATTTGTTTTCTCAAAGCTTTTCTTCTTAAACATCAGAAGATGCAAGGAGGGAGTAAAAGAGCGTGGGTAACATCTAAGGAGACCTGCACAAAATGTCTAAGATGAAAGCTACTTGCTTTGCCGTTTTGCCATGAATTCAAAACTTAGAAAAGGGTCACTAACTTTGCAGCCTTTCAACTACTCTCAGTGTGATTTATGGTTTTGTGCTGAAACGCTACAGCAAACTTAATGGTTTTGCATGGTTGAAGCATGAAATAAGGTGGAACCTGAGTATTTCCACTGGGTGTAGGTTGGAGTTTGGGAGAGTTTTGGAGTCCAAAATTTCAGCCAAATTGCTAAATTGTGAAGCATATACTTGCATGTGGGCTTGGCAAAAAAAATCTCATTAATGTTTTTCTGCAAATGCTACAAACTCAGTAACATCAAAATACTTAGACTCATACCACTTTTATTTAATTGGCCATTCTAAAAGGAATCCAAAAGAGTCAAAGGCATTTTGTCTCACTTGTTTCTTAATGGAATGTTTTGCCTTTTCTTGCTCCAAATGTCATTTCTTTCTGAGAGGATTGAAATCAAATGCCTTTTTCCTTTTCAAAGCAAGCAAAACAGTTCATGAGGCCTAAATGTTTGTTTGCTTGCTAGTTATGTTGACCAAGGTCCAGGAATCAGGATCCTCTCTCCTAAGGAAATTCCAGAAGTTCTAGGCACAAAAGACATGCTTACTGTTTCTGGATGGCGGAGTCCTTCATTCCTTCACAGAAACACAGAATGGTCAGGGTTGGAAAGGATCTCTGGAGATCATCTAGTCCAACCCCCATTCCTTGCATTATAGTCACATGGAAACTAGCTCAATCTTGTTGTTGTCTACAGTTTGATGGTTAGAGGACATTCCTTAGGGGGACAGTTGTGAGTTCAAGCACTTTCTGACCTACAACCCTGTCTCTTGTTCCCTGAGTAAGTCCTGTAGGCCCTTAGGCTTCCAGACTTCCCCCCCCAAGTCTCCTGGAGTTGAGATGCATAAACCTTGGAGAGTTTCAAGTTTTGACTGCTATGTACAGAAGTGTAAAGCTGCAGGCTGCAGACTGCATCCTAAAACCAAGAAAGAAGCAGGGCTTGAGATTTCAGAGAGCTTTGGAACACAGAAACCTTTCCCGTCCCCAGCTGGAGTACATTTGCAGCTGTGAATCTCAGGAATAGCTGGGGGAAGTACTCACCGTGAGGTGCAGCAATGCTTACCGTAGTCACAACCTTGACTTTTTGTTAGTTTGGGCCTTGCCTCTCAGGTTTTTCTCAGCCTTTACCTAAGCAAAAAAAATCTTTTAGAACCCTCATTTGGAGACTAGTAAGTCCTGTGCAGCTGTGCTCTCACCCACTTTGCATCCTTCCCTCCTTCCTGTGATTCTCAAGGAGTACAAGACTTAGCAAGAAAAACAAACAAAAAAAAACAATAATTGGGGCTACAGAACTCAACAGAATTTCATGGGTAACTTCATAGAAATCAATTTTTCTAGTTGCAGACTTCTATGATATATACCTACTTGTATATCCCTGAAGGCTTTGTGTACAGATAGCCCAAGGTCATGTAGGCAGGGTTTGAGAGCAGCCTTTTTCCCTCTGTCATTGAGAGTAGAGATGAAAAAGGTTCCTTTCAGGTCTCCACCCCAACAGCCTCGTCAAAACTCCAATGCAAAACTTAATAATAGAAACATAACATAATTTTCCTCCTCTGGCAGTCTAGGTTTTATATACACACACACACACACACATATATATATGTGGTCAGTATTGCATTTCTTAGCAAACAAAAACATGCAATCCTTCTGTACAATAATGGGGAGAGAAATTTATGAATTTGATGTGCTTATGTACATTAATAAACAAAACAATCCATTTTTAATGCCCAGCCAGGTTTGTTGCTAAGTGCTTTTTATGCTGTAACTCAATTCTTAGTTAGCCTTGAAAGTTAAAGCTTGTTAGAGCCCTTAAAATTTACTGAGTCCTGACTATAATCAAACTCTAGACATAATTGTGCCTCACCCATTGAAAACATGAGGAAGCAGACCCTCAAAATACAAATTTCCTACCTTTTCTCACTTCAAAAAATGATTAAATTGCCATAAGCAACCCAAGACTTTATAGGACAGAATCCAGGGATCATAAAAATAGTTCATGGATAGCCAGAAAAGGTAGAGGCTAACTGGGTTTTAAAAAGTAAGAGCAACAAAAGGAAAAAACTTATGTTTAAAGCTATAAGGATATCTATTTATTTGATGGTTTTGCTGTAAATGTCCTCCTTAACACTCTACATAGCAACAACCTAAGCGTTCTCCCTTCCTTCAAGATGGTATCCAAGTAACACGGGAAACTAGAGAATTAATAAAAATATAACAGGGATCTGATTTAAGTGTCTCATTTGTGTCAGCTAGAATCATTTCCTTCCACTGCACAGAATGGTTGTGACGGGAGAGCTTTGCTCTAATGAAGGTGGAAACAATATCAGAAAGGAAATAAAGAAAAATTGCCTAATGTGACATTTGAGTATAATATTTAAAAGCAATGATGTGAAATATTGATCTCACCTGTTAATAACAACTATAAATTTCTTCCAAAACAGCATTCCTGAAGAAAAAAAACAACATTCTTCCTTTCCTTCCAGTTATCTTGCTGAAATGTTTGTTGCAAGGATAAATTGATCCTAACCTAGAGCAACTTCATGGGTGCAGGGGGATTTGAGAACCTCAGAGTAGCTGGCAGGACAGGGACCTTTGCTTGAACTTCAGAACAACTTTGCCTGGTGAGGTCTGTTTATTAGTTTGACTACAGGTTTTTAGGCTTGATGACAATAAACTGTCATTTAATGCTGCTATGTTACTTTCACCTTTTGTTAACAGGATCCAGGATTACCTTCAAGCACTGGGTGGGACGGACACACACAAATGAGTATATTGGTGTGTTTCTTTGAGAAATGTAGGTAGAGATATGACAGTTTCTATGGTAACAACAAGACTTTTTTATTACTAACAGAAAAATAGGTGTTGAGATAACCTCTTGTAAATTGTCAGTGCATAAGTTATTTCTAGTCTCAGACACTGCTTTCAATTAATACACATTTAATTTGTAAATAATGGGACAACCTTCTTTAGGAGTTATATGCTTCTCAGGTGTGTAATGAGAGGTGTTGAGTTTCAGCTATATATTAGGGAAAAAAGCTATAATGAGTCAGAGGAAAAATATTCTGCACGGAAAGCTTTCTGCTTTCTGTAGGATTCTCATGGTATTATTTTTCTAACAGGGTGATCAATTTATTGTTCATCAAAAGAACTCACTGCTGAGTTGAAACATTAAGGAAAGTTCAAGTAAACATAAGGAAATGGCAGCTTGATTCCTGATGATGGTTTTCGTTTTAACATAACATTAAAAAATCTTACTTTTGACAGGTCAATAGCTACCATGACATCCAGACATGCTATTGCCATTATTTATAGTCAAGCATGCCATTTCATAGGCAAAATAATATGACTGGACAAGGCTCCTGTCTGCTGCCCGAACGGGGTACAGGAGCTGCCAATAGAGGAAGATCCCATCTGGGACAATTCTCCTACTTAGAGGAAAAACCAAGAAATGGTTCACGTGCATATCTTTTTCACAGAACTGTTTAAAGGCTCACATTTTCAGCCAGCTTGTTGCCTGATGTAGAGGCTCCTGTTTCAACAGCCCACAGCTTTGGTAGGAACAGGGGCATGTTGAGACAGAAGAGGGAATGGTTGCAGTACACTGTATTCTCTATATTACGGGTTGCATAGCCCTCATAAATTGGGTCAGTCATTCCTATCAACTCTTATTGATGTAAGCAGGGCACGCACGGGTTCAAAGCACCCCAGGAACTACAGGTAGGAAGATGACTTGGTTGTTTTCCTGAGCGTTGAGGTTGTAATGTACTGTTTGATTTACATAGCCCAAAATGTGGCTAGACTTTCAGTGATTTTACTCCTTTTCCAAGCCCCTTGATTTGAGCAAGGCTTTGTGCAGGCAACCTTGGATATGGTAAGAGTAAGGTCTGTAGCATCTCAAGGTTTGTAACCTGCCCCTTCTCACAGTCTTGCAAATAAATAATAATAATAGCCTGTCCATCCTCTTTTTCTTTACAGAACAATATGATGTCTCCTTTGCCTCATAAGAGAAAGAAGTCCCGCTCACTATGATTGAAGCAATGCCAGCTGTTTGGAGCTGCTGGAAACTCTACACTGAGCAACCATTATTTCTCAGTAGAAAAATCTTTTTAAAAGTAAGTCTCTGTTTACAGATGGTACTTACATCTGGCCCCATTACAGTGCTCTCTGAACAAATCATAGCTTTCAGTGTGATAATCTTTGAGACAGGTAGACATCATTATTTTACAGACACACGATCTTGCAGACACAAAATTGAGAATTTTTTTTTTTGTTTATACTACAAAATTTTATAGCTCATGCCTGCATCCACACTTAATTTTGAAGCCAGATAAAATCCTGAACTTCTGTTAGTCAGGTTAGACCAGTTCTTCCAGCAATACAAGGGCTGCATAGTACAGGGCCACTGCTATCACGCTTGTGTAGACACTCCTGTGTAGACATTGTCTCCCTACAAGCAGTTTTTCATTAACAATCCCACAATTACACTATTGCTTTTGCAGGATTTCGCTAGTTGTTTTTTTCAGCTTGGAGGTTTGAGACTACAGTCATGATCAGTTTGCCTTTGAAAGCCCCAGTATGGTTTAGAAATGCTTTTTTTTCCCCCCAACTTTGTCAGTTCAGAGCAATCATCCACACAAAGCAACTTGAACTTGAGTATTTGCCTGAACCAGTAAAATAAAAAATCCACAAACCAGTACCTAGACACTTAAAAAAATACATTGGAAAATGTCAAAGCAAACATGGAAGGAAAAGAGGAACAGACAGTGGAACTACCACTGCAAATGTATTTGATGGTGCTTTTCAAGCCATGTAGTACTCAGGGTTTTCAAGACAATTCATGAGATTTTAAGGGAAGAAAAGCAAATAAAGTGAATTGGAACATCAGCAAGTGAATTAAGATGTCATTCAGCTCCTCCAGTAGCAAGCTGAACTCCCTCAAAATACTATGAATAGAAGTTTGCAAAGGCTGATGTACAACCACTTATTATACTGTGTAGACAATTCCTTGTTCCTATTATCTTCCAGGAGTCAGCATCTTGTACTTTCTACTGAGAATGATGGCACGAGCTGTAAAACTGTCCTTTCCATGCATCACTAAGGAATGACAAGGAGTACTACAAGTACTTGCAGTGATCTCTGATGCAGATCAAAACAACCAGAATTTTGCCATTTGTTTTTATTTTGTTTTTTTGTTTTAACAAAGGAGTCTCATGTTGGTATATAGACAAGAATTTTTTGCTTTAAAATTGAGATACAGTGAGTAAGTAAGAGATAAAATGAACAAGAAGAAGCAAATAAACAGCAGTTCCATGAATATGTAGCTCCTCAGTAAGATTAATAAAAGTTCTTAGCAGTTATTATTGGCCACACACTGCATATTAGGAAAACATCTCCTGCTGTCCAGCTCTTCTCATTGCCATCAGCCACACAGGTCTTGAAGTCTTGGCAAATGCCTTAGTGCTTAGATTTCCTAAATCTCCCTTCTTCCACCTGATGGAATTTCTATGTTTTATAAACACTCATAAATATTTCGTTAAACAACATTCAGCAGTCATAAGATTAAGGTTTTGAGCCCACTAACATCTGACCTAATCATAAGTCATTTCCACTGTCTTTTTTGTCTGACAACCATACTTGCTTCTCCTGCCTCCCACCGGCACTGAGAATAGGTAAATTATTCTTCATTACTGTCCAGGTCCTTATGCGTCAGAGGAGTGAAAAGATGACTGAGTCCTTAAGAACCGCAGTTAGCATTGCAACAGCATCTAAACATTTGTATACACTGAATAGGATAAAATGTCTTTTTGTGGCTTTTCAGTCAGTCATGCAGCTTCCCAGACTAATGAGCGAAATACCCTGATGATTCATCAGTGCCATTTCTGTGTAGGTGCTCAGAAGGTGAAAAGAAAAAAAAATCAAAGTATCTCCTAAATTCTTACCTCAGGACGGTTCACGGAATCAGTCAGTGGCTTTCAGTTCTTTCAGTTCCCTGAAGCAAAGCTGTCTTAAAGGTCTTGGGTATTTGAGCGATGTCAACTTTCTCTGTAGTTTTTCCTCAGACCAAACAGATTGACAGAGAGTAATTGAGAGGAGTTGCAACCTTCCTCCCTTCCTCACCCCACTGCTTCTGCTCTGCCATCTGAGTCTTGTCCTGCTGCCTTTAGGTGAGGAGGTTTAGGCAAGGTGGGAATGCTGCTTTCCACAGCTCAAAATCCCACCCTTGGATGATGGTCCCATACCTATGCCACAGACTGCCTGGGGCTCTTTTCAGCAGGCCGGAAGGGCTCTCACTCTCATGCAGCTGGTCACTGGATACCTGTAAACAGCTTCTGACTGCCAGTTCCTGCCTGTAACACCCTCTTTTTGCCAGTGCCACGTGAGCAAGGGGACCTGGGTCTCTGTCTCCAAAACTGAAAAGGCTCCACCAATCCTTTCCCATTCAAGCTGCTGAGTATAGTTTATGGTATATAGGGTTAGAGATCTGCTTGAATTAGGAATCTGAATGAAAAGACTTGGAGGATCTCACCCAAAGGCCCTGCAGTTCTTGGGAGGAACAAAGTTTCCTCACGGTGCAAAGCAATATTTCCCAGAGACAGCCCCATGACAGCTCCATGCAGAGACAGCGGGAGAGGAAAGGCTGGACCACCTATCTGACACGTCAGAAGGATCGCATGCACCCCAAAAAGGCAAAACCCAAGCAAACACAACTGCATAGTTAGCAACTGAAGAAACTTTCGAGAAGAGATACAGTTGGCAAGGCTGTATACAAGTCCAGCAAAGATCCAAGCTGACATTTTCAAACTCTAGGCACATCCTTGAACTACAGTAGCAATAGCGTTGAATCTCACAGGACTGTTGAATATAAAGAGCTGCAAAGAATGAAAAACTAAGCAAAGAACCAAGCATGAAGTGCACATGGTTTTGTTCATCATGAAAGACAAGTGACAGTGAACAAATGGAACAAATTTTTATGCTGAAAAAGAATCTCCAAAATGTCTCTTTCAAGAATTTTTGTAGTGATTTGAAGACATGTTTATCTTTCTTTCATGCTTTTGTTTTTTTTACCCCAAAGTACTTCCATCCTGGAGTTACTTGTGATGGCATTCATATCATTTCCATCTTAGGAACTGAGGCAAACATTAGTACCTGCTCCTAAATATCCTTCTACACATGGCCAGCTTTATAAGCGTGAGTAATAGTTCTGTTGGCTTGCAGGAGGTTTGACTAAAGGTTGCGTAAGCATATAGGTAATTTTATCCTTCTGAGAACGGAAGAGATCTGCTGACCCTTTTGAGGTTAGCCTACCCATAATAAAACTGGGTCAGAGTCATCTCTTGATCAGCTATGCCATTTAATCTGGTGCATAGCAATCTCATGATAGGATATGGAAAATCTTTATTTCTTAAACAGTCATTTGAACACTATATTCGTTAAAGGGAAGTTAGCATGTCATTTTGTTCTCCATTCTTCCACAGGTCTTTTACCGAGCTGAAAATCACACCTTACTTTCCTCCATTGTCTGAATGCCAAGCTGAGCATGGTTAATGGTGGTATTGTTTTGAATTATGTGTGTACTAATCATTACCATCAAAACTGGCAGCATTGTGGAAGCACACAAAGTGGTAGACTGCAGGTAAAGATATCACCAAGCTGTCAGTCGTTGCTTAAAGGCATTTGGTGTGGTGGCATTTCTGTAAGATGACCATGATTCCTCTTTGTGAACACAAGGAATTTCACATGGAGTGGGAAACCCTGGGTTTTCTGCCCCCTTCCAATTGCATTTCACCTGCTGAAAAACTCCTCGTGAGACCACGTAGAAATAGCAGTTGGGAAAGAATTTTTTGTGTTTGGTGTTTTTTTCCTGTTAACCTACAAAATCCATGGGCTTTTTCCAGGCAGGATGTCTGGTTTTATTGATTCAAAAACAGGGTTAGGGGTTTTCAAGGATTTCTCAAAATTCTGGTTTCCAAACCAGTGGGGATCTTCCTCAATTGTCATTTTCCAAAAATGTGCTTTCACAACTATTGAGTATCTGGAAATTTTGGTGTTCTGAACTTTGCTAAAACCTGCTTTTAAAATTTAAGCATGAACACTGAGTGCATTATGATGGCTGCACTTCCAGGGAACACACTTTCGACGTGCTTCATTTTCAAATCCCACTCGGCACTCCTCTTGTGTCCTCGCCCCGGTCTGTCTGCCCTGCAAGAACAGTCTCCTCAAAAAGCTTTGGGTTTGAATTCATAGAATCATAGAATGGTTTAGGTTGGAAGGCACCTTGAAGATCATCGAGTTCCAACCCCCCTGACATGGGCAGGGACACCTCCCACTAGACCAGGTTGCTCAAAGCCCCGTCCGACATTGCCTTGTACACCTCCAGAGATGGGGCCTCCACAACTTCTCTGGGGAACCTGTTCCGGTGCCTTACCACCCTCAAAGTGAAAAATTTCTTCCTAATGTTTAATCTAAACCTGCCCTCTTCCAGTTTAAAGCCATTCCCCCTCATTCTATCACTACATGCCCTAGTAAAAAGTCCTTCCTCAGCTCTCCTGTAGGCCCCCTTTAGGTACTGGAGGGCAGCAATAAGGTGTCCCCAAAGCCTTCTCTTCTCCAGGCTGAACAACCCCAACTCTCTCAGCCTGTCATTTTCCTCCTCCTCTGGAAAGCAGCCTTGGGCCATTGCTGCCTTCAGAAGCGCTCCCCAGAACGGATGCAATCTAGAGCGCCCCTTTTTGGTGAGCAGATGGTGGCAGCCTGTGTGGGGCAGGGCTCTGGGCTCGCTCCCTTGGCAGGTACCAACAGCAGCGGCAATTTATTTGCATGATACTGACCCAATAAATAAAGCCGATCTTGACTTCGTAATTTGGAGTCAATCAAAGTAGAAAAATGTACTGGGAACAAAAGAAACCAAACAGCAAGCAGATAGAGGTTTGAGAGCTATTTTCTTTTGCGATTTGTTACAATAAGGGGGGAGACCAAATAAACGCAGTGCTGATGAAAACTTCCTCAAAAGTATGACCATGGGACATTTCTACAGCTCTTACTCAATTAGTTAAAACTTGTCTCAATATGAAATCTAAGGAGAGCTCAGTTTTTATCTCTGAAATAGTTTTTTAAATTATCTTGGCAGTTTCAAAGAAAATTTTTTCCTGTCAGAGTACCAGAACAGTTTAAACCAGACCGAGAAAAAACTGCCAGAAAGGCACTGTTTTCTCTCTAAAATAAAACCAACCAAACAAATCAATAAAAGAATAAGGTTTTCTGGGTGCGTGGAATTTGACATAAAAAGTATTTGAAAGTATGTCCCAGACCTCAGCATTAGCTCTTGGCTTCTCTGCACTGAAGAAGAAAATTAACCGGTTTAAGAAACGCATATGAGATTTCCCATCTGGCTAACAACATGGATGTTTCTGCTCACTGTGACAATCTGAAAATGCTGCTGAGATGTTTTAAAGTCAGTGTTTATATCTAAAAAGCCAAATCTTCCACAGCCAAGGTGGCCCTCCCTATTTTCCTGAGATATAAATTAAGACAATAAAGTACATCTGAAACTCATTTTTAAAGGTGCACAGCCATGTTCTATATGCTTTGATAAATGCTCTTTAAATCCATCTTCTTAGGCTGATGCAAGTATTTCATTTCAAAGTTGGTTTTTTTCCCTCCATCAGGGAACATTTAATAATTGGGTTTAAAGCACATAAATCTGTTGTTTATATTTACTTTCTAATCAGCTTAGCATTGCTAAATACATGTGTCGTGAAGGTATTTTGCCACAATTTTTAACTTTCAAAGGCTTCAGGTACTTTGGAAAACCTGATGATGTTATGACAGACAGGTAAAGCGCACCATAAAGCTGTCTGCTAGATACAGTGTATGCAGAAGCAATTTGCCTTCTAAAACTCTGAACATGATATTCTCTAATATTTCCTGGCAGATCTTCAGTAGCTAGAAAATAAGCATTTCCATATGTAAGAAAATATTCCTTTGAAATGTAGATTTTTCTTTACAAGAAAAGAACATGGAGAGAATTGCACTTTTAAGCTAAGGGTTCATTATTATTTATTTTTATGCTTTGAAAAATGTTGTGCATTTCCCATACAGCACTTAGGTGGTAATTGCAATTCTAGTATGAGCTAAATTACTCTTAACAAACCTCCTAGCTGTCTTTGTCCACTAAGAGTAATCTCTCAATGAACAAATTTTGGCTAATACTTCAGATCCTTACCGAATACTTGGTTTATGTTAAATTTAATGCACTGCAGCATACAGTACTGCATTTATCTAAAATTTAAAATATGTTCACAACCCTGTCTCTCTGTTGCACTGCTTTTATAGGGTGTTTTCCCCTTTAAGGAAAGCAGTTTAAAATGGTTGCTAGTCATCTCAGTTGCTGCAACCACATGATGCAATCTATTGTCAAATTAGTGGGTGGCAGCAAGTGGAAACAGATTTCACCAGCAATAAAGCCCGTCACATGGTTTCATCTGTTCGCAGTCATACAAGCTCTTAGCCCGTTCCTCCTGTTTGATCCCAAGGCCCTGTCCACATGGAAGCTGATCTTTGCTATCTTAAACGCGACTGCTAAATAACAGGGTTTGTCCTTGTGGTTGTTTTTTCACTAAGTGGCATTTTGGAAGCGTACAGAATCACAGAATTAATTTAATTTACAGAATTAAACCATTTAGCACAGAAAATTTTGCACATTTTTTAAAAAGTGGGCCAAATGCACAAAAGTTCTGCCAAGTCAGAACTAAACTTAAATAAAATATTTGCAAAAAAATACCAAATCTAATTAAGGCCTTATAAAAGGTTATACTTCTAAAAGCTGAGCCTGCTATACATATTTATATCATGCAGATGAAAACTATATCTTCAGTACAAATAAAGTAATCTCTCTAGTGTTAAGTTAGCAGTACTCACATATGAATCAGAAAAAAGATGGGGGGGCAGCAAAGGTGGAGAACATCTTGGTATAAAAATAGCTACAAACTTGTCATGTAAATGGAAAATTAAAATATTTCTAACCAGAAGCATTTTGTTTTTCTTACAGAATAGTATTATGAGACTTGACTTTTTATTTTAAGTGTCATTAAAGTCACCACCACAAAATATAAAGCCGATCAGGTGTTCCTGGTTCTTTCTAAGTTTATGAAATACCTTCAGCCCTGCCTGGTCCAGTAGAGCAAACAAATTCCAGGTCTCAGGGCTGAGGTCTTCGATTTCCACATTCATCTTGTAATGATAATAAGAGGGAGAGTGGGGAATGGGAGGCATGGACATAACAGTGAAAAACTTGGTGGAAAACCATAGCGAGGATGACAGAAGACAGAGGTTTGCCCTACCCCTCGGTATACCACACCTGAAAGCCGACTGAAGCAGTCACAGGGACTCGGTGGTTCTCCCACTCTTGTACTAGAGGCATTCCCTCTTTCCCAAAAGACTTCTGGAAGACAGCAATTGTCTTGTGTGCTAATAACCTACGGGAAAAACCATTTGTCAAGGAGCGCAAATTCCCTTCCCACACGTCAACACCAGGGAAACGTGGTTTCTTGTAGCCCCCTGCTCAGGGCTCGGGCTTTAACAAAACAATACTGTATAACTGATAGTCTGCGATATTGCTCTGCAATAACTATCTATCCCAGTTTGAAATGAGGACAAATGTAATGTTCTTCAGAAATGGCTCTCAGCACCCTGGACCACCAGTCGAACATTGATTATTCGTGAATAATGTGATTCCCACTTAATAGGTTGGTCAGTTAAATTAAACATAAATATTTGTGCTGTGAAACAGCATTCAAAGGCCAATGCATACATTTTTCTGGAAAGGTAAATGCCACAGACTTAATTTTTGGAGAACTGCAAGGTAACGTGCAGATCAATAGGACCACCATTTCCTTAACAACTATGGAAATGCTGGATACAGTGCACAGCACGTGTTTGAATTTCTCAGCCCTTACTCAGACCAGCTTTAACTACAAAAGGAATCTGGCTACAAAATATATCTGACAACACCTAATGCTGCATCCTCTATAAACTCTTTCCATTGAAATTTGGTTCTCTTGCAGTGTAGGAAATTGGGAAGCCTGGATAAACATAGAGCACTGGATCTAAATGTGGGTCCAATTCAGAAAAGCTCTGAAGTCTGTGCTTAACTTTGCTTGGGTCTTAAACTCCGCTGCAGTTATGCACATGCTTAGATGTTTTGTTGGTATGCCTGCTAGGTTCACCGTTAAAGCTACTTTATTAGTGAGGTAGTTCCACATACATAAATAAATATAATAAACTTGAGAGATTATAGGAGACAGAAGTCCCCACTCTCAGAGTTAAAGGTCTTCTTTTTGTGTGCGTAGTCATTTGTGTAAACAGATCTGTATTTAATTGTATTTCATTTAATTTCAAACATATCTGTATTTCATGCAGTCATTCTTGTAAACAGATCTGCTTGCAAAAAAATATTTATGCAAGAAGATCAAGTATTTGCACATCTAAGGACCCATTTTGCATGGGCAAATAGTTGTTTACACGTACGGATGAAAAATAGGGATACACAGATATGCAAGTGACTCTGAAATCTTGACACACATTGCCTTACAGGATAAAGCTGGAAGAAAGTCAACAGGCAAGAATTATCCAATTAAAAGTCCGCAGTTGTGTATGCATTTGGAATTAGTTCTAAAGGCTCTGTAGAAAGAATCTACTGCAGTAAACATTTCATCGTCACTAATTCTGTCCAGATCCATTCGAAGCAGAACCCGTCCTGAAGATTCATTAATACATTTTGGTTTGGGAGGAAAATCAGCAAACCGTTTGTTCAGAACGTTGCCAGAATCAGACTGATCTTGAGGCACGTGTAGTGGAAAAATATCGGGACTTTATTCACTCTCAAGAAAAAAAAAATCAGAAAAAAAACCCCAACTACTGAGGATCTGAGAGCAAAATCTGGCTCTTGGTATTTTAAAACAAAAAAAACCCCAACTGAACATGCACTGGTTGCTATAGAGAGAACCTCTTACTTTCAACCACAACTGCAGATGTGGTGGGGTTGAAGTGAGTATGTATGTCTGATAATATATAACAGCTATGTAAAAGATGCATAAAAGTGATCTGAGATATTATTTTCCCCCAAAAAATTAGATAATTGTGAGTTATTCACTGACTGCCCAAAGGAATATAGCAGCATTCCACAAATAACTGAGACTTAAGTAACCTTAAACAAAACATAACAGTTGGCCAAACAGTAGTGCTTGTTTACAGATAATACATTAAAAACAGTAAAATAAAACATGCACTAAACAATAGTCAAATGTAAAGAATTTACACATAGTTGCCTGCTCTCTCTCTCTGTGGAAAACCATGAAAGAAAGTCTGCAGTCACTAATGAGAGGCGAAGAGGTGAACACCTCACCGCTTGGTGTAATAAAGAAAGTTCACTGCCAGAGCATCCTCACCTCATTCCCCACCCAGATCAGTGCCTTTTTTGTCATGGTTAAGTCCCTCCTGCCGTAAATAAAGCTAAGTGCCCGGGTCTTCCTTCATACAAGAGAGAGCATAGCATGGTTAAAAAATCCCCGCTCTTTGAAGCTATTAATACGTAACGCTTAGATCGCCGTAGCACCGAGAGGGCGCTGGTCAAGGCCACATTGTTCTAGGTGTAAGGCAAAAATAGGGGAAGTAACAGGCTCTGCCTCAGAGAGTTTAGACTCATTTATACGGCCCCATCAGGCAATTTCTGTGCCATTTTCTAGATTTATCTTCTACATAACACAGGCCCAAGTTCATTGTCAAAGTGCTAGTTTGTCAAGCTATTTTCATGAGGGCTTGCGTTCAGCTGCCTTCTTCAGCACCTCTTCAAGCCCCTGGTGGTGCCTGCTGGCAGGTAGGAAGCGTGAGTGAGTGGGAACAGAGCTGAGGTGGGCTCTGGCGAGAAGACGCAGTGGCCATGCCATGTGGTCCAAGCAGGGCTGGCTCACACAGGCGGAGCCACCGCACAGGCCTCCACACAAAGACGTGCCCCCAAGCTTGCGTTGCTCAGGCTAGCAAGGGGAAGACTTAAGAGAACGTAAATATGTCTTCATAAATATTTCATGAGGACTAACATCAGGGACGAAGACAGGCTAGTAAAGCTAAGAACAGTTTTGGCACAAGAAGAAATGGCTATGAAATAGCCAGGGGATTTAAAATCTGTTTCTCACCCATCAGCATAGTGAGGTTTTGGAGCAGTCAGCCTTTAGAAAGAAAAAAGCAGCAAAATCCTTAGGTATTTATAAGACGAAGCACAATCTGTTCATGGAAAGCACAGTGTGCTGTGACCACCTGGAACAGCAGAGGACTGGCCTTGATGAGTAAGATCTCAGGTTTCTAAAGGGTATTTTCTACAGCATTCAAGTGTTTATCATTCTCAGACAATCCAGGATTTGCATGATGTTGACAACTGTAATATATTCTTTGTAAATTGCAATTGGATCTTTGAATCTCCAGACAGTTGAGAAACTAGTTTCTCTCACCTGTTTAATTAACCATGTCATGTTTTCCAAAGAGAATTAATTGTCTCAGTGAAGCAGTAAGGAGACTCAAAGGTTTGAAAGAAAAATAAATACGAGCACACAGCAGAGTAAACATTTATCCAATAAACATTTTCACAGCTGAGTTTCAAACTTCTCGTGTTCCAACTTCTTATATTTTATCATCTCATCCCACTTGGTCCTGGCACCACATCTCTTTAAGATACTCCTCATGGGAAAACACCGCCTTGGTAATCAAAACATTTAGACTGCGAAAGAAATATAAAACAATTCTCAAGGAAGTTTTATGGTGCAATGACTGCTCCGCCACTGAATTGTAACTTTTTCCTGCCTGGTCCTTAACAATCAGTTAAAAGAATTGTTTTTATATCAGGCTAACTCTACCCGGATCAGATCAAGTTTTGGCAGATGTTCCCTCTGAGTAGAAGTCAGTAACTCTACTGGTGACAAAAGCAGTGCACCTTGTTCGCTCTTCTGCCCGATGTTGGCCGTTGCTGTTTTCCACAGCCAAAGTTAACCCTAAAAGTCTCAATTTTAACCAAATTGAAATGGCTTGCTTGCTTTTTTTTTTTTGTTGAAACTGCTTTCATTTCTGCTTTTGCCATCATTTTTTTTTAGCATTACTCTGAGAATGGAGTAAACAATTGCACGTGAAAAGGAGAAATGAAAATGATCTTCAGATAGCTGTTCCTACAGTGGGAAGCATTTTTAGCATTCAGCTGTGATGGAAGACAACCTTTCGGGTATCTGTGAGATGGGTAACGTGGCAATCATTGAAATGATGGTGTTAATCATTGTCCATTCAATCCTGAGAGGGCTGAGGCCCTGAAAGTTTCTAATACTCTGTAACATGATTCTGCACAGAACGTTAAAGGGAAAGACCAGCATTTAGCATCTAAGCTGAGCAATTATTTCCTTAAAAAAAGGAATCAGGATAAATCACGAAAAATATACACACATTTCAATGAGAAGAGCTTCAGTTTGGGGGGGTAATGTGTATTCTGTCTTTGGAAATATCCCCATCATTTTGCAAGCTTCATTCTTATAGCCTTGAATATTTCTTAGTCTTTTGAAAAAACTCTTGTAGTACCTGCATTTGGAAGCAGGTTTTAGCGCCTGTCTCCTCAAAGGTTTTCTAGACCTTTAGGTCAGATATTCAAAAACCAGACCAATATACCATAGCCTCAATGAAGTCAGTGGAGATAAGCCATTTATCAAAACCAGCTAAAGGTCCCCCTTTGCATATTTCAGCTTTAAAGAGCAGTAAATCTCACAGAAAAAATAGACAGCATGCTGCCAGATAACTTTATTTTTGAAACCTGATGATATATTAAGTATGGTTTAGCTATTGCATTAGTCAAACAAAACTGAGAAACACCTTCCTTCGGTTTGTTTCATTTTGGTATGGTTCAGAGTAGATCCTACCTAAATGATTAATCGATGCTTCAATAATTCCATGTCTGTATGTCCTTGATCTCATTTTCACTTTCTCTTCCACTCATGCTTCTGCATGTGTGTGTCTGTATTTAAATCTGCTCCTGTTCTCCCTAACTAGATGGCAAAATTCGTACAGCTGCACTTTCCCTGGTTTTCTGAGCAGCAAAGACCTGTCAGCCCCTGTGCAGTCCCAGGTGTCCCGCCCTTCTGAGATCAAGCTTCAGGAGTCAGAGGGTCTGAGCAATGGGGCAGACGGTATAGACACACTTGAAAGACCCAGTCCTTTCAAATTAACAGAAAGGCAGAATTTCTATTCCTGTGAATAAAGGAGGAGAGTCATTAAGTCCAAGGAGCCACCTGATTTTCTTTGCTGAACGCTACCTCAGTGCTTGGAGGAATGATACTATTCACTGACACATCTCAAGATAGACCACAGACATCTCCAAACCAGCCCAGCGGGCAGTGTTGGAGGGAAATGCCTTTAACTCCATTGGAACCATGTTGGTACAACGGGTGGTGTGGCTCGCCGGCTCTTTTTGAATTGATGACTGCAAGAGGCAAGGCTGTGATTACTGGTTGTTGAACACCTGCCCGAGGAGACCATGGCTTTGAGCTTCCCCACCTCCCCTCACTTGCACACCTGCTCCTGGGCAGCCACGGTCTGGCCATCAGTAAAAGCAATAATCTCTGCAGCATGAGAAACAAGCAGGGGCTGCTGAGCCTCACGTGTACCAGAGAGCCATTGCAAGGAACTGAATAAGTGATTATTTTTTTTTTTTAAAGATGTGCTTATAAATCATTAAAGTGACACGGTACGGGTTTGGGGTTTGTTTTGCAAGCTAGAATGGGAATTGTAACATCCGTATTTCAAAATACATGCTCACCCTTACACTCCCATTTCCCGTGGATGGCATCCAAATTTAACCTTTCATTTCTTGAAGAGCGATGTCTTATATTTATTTGGTAGAATAAGCAAACAGCTGACTACAGCAAATCCAGGGAGCTCTTTTAAAACCATCGGCTAACATCAAGATACCTGCATTTCAAACATCCCCCAGGAACTTCAAAAATACACCACTTACCTGCTACCAGCTGTTTCACTTACTTTTCTTATAGTGGGGCTGGCATAGGCTCATCTCAGTCCTTTGTGACCCCCAAAGTTTGAAAGCGGCCCCACCTCCATTGTGTTGAACCCAGTGGAAAAAGGCAGGCTGAGAGGAGCCTGCCGTCAAGCTGGTTTAAGATTTCCCAGTGTGTCTTTCAGGGGCCATGTTATCTCTGAGGACTGGTGGCCAGGCTTCTGAGCACACCAACGATGATCAGAGCATCCCACCTGGTGGGAGACCACGATACACAGTAAGGGCCATTCTCCAGGCCAGTTAGGTATACAAAATGGATGTCCCAACAGCACACTGTCACAGGCACTGGGGGCTCCAGTTAGGGGGTTCGCTGCCTCAGGGAATTAAGACAGGTTGCCTGTTGCAGTCTTAGTGCACTTACATCCAGGCTCACAGCTGAAGGAAAAGACAGGCTATCCAGGTGGTGACACAACAGTTCTGAACACGAAGGCCTTAGCTAAAAGTTGGTCCCCATGAATAGCAGCAGTAACAAACCAGAGAGATCTGGAGCTATGCATCCTCTTTAGGGGCTTTTATATAGCGGCTGTGGGAGCGGCTCCAGCTCTGGTGCTCATGGGAGGAACAGGGAGGTGCAACCATGTACCCATCACATAGTGAAGAACACATGCAACCCCTGGCTGCGACTGTTGAGCGTTATAGCCCTCTTTAATTTGCACCCCCCCTCCCTATACTCCCACAAATCAGTGCCGAGGTTGCCTGCAATGCACGGTGTTCTGAACCACACAGGTGTGGAACCTCACACATCCCCTGTGATGAATTTTAGACCTGACCCTGCTTGCAGCCGAGCTAATCCCTCGACTGCAACATGTGGCGAAGATGCTGGTTGCTGCAGTAGCCGAGCAACCAATTCTTAAACTTTTCTAATTTTCTTTCTGGCTGCAGCTTCTTTCAGCAACTGACACAATGCACTGCTTTTTCTGCTGCAGCTACCTTCGTCTTGGCTGTCAGCAGGGAGGGAGGTGACTGCTGATAGATTAGATTTTGGTTCTTGTAGCCATTGCTGCTGGTCACATTGCTTCCCTTTCAGCAAGAGTTTGTTAATCCTTTTTTCTTTTTTTTTCTAATGTAACTGTGAACATACAGGCAGTGCGTCACAAATCCTGACGTACCAGTTCCCATTTACCACAAACACCTACACAGACTGGTGTGCCAGTAACGAGAGCAATGTCTGGTGGCCCTTCACTGACTCAGATTGCACTTCCAAGATTTGGAATCACCGCAAGAAATCAGTGGCAGTTGCATTCCATCAGCAGGAGCTGCAGGACCTTTCAAAACCTCACTGAAGTGCCTAAGAGTGTCTTTGTAGAAGCTTCAGGACAAGCCCCCATGCTTGCCAGCGCTGGCCTGAATAACTAGGGGTTAATACAAGCTCTCTTGATGAATCTGGCTCCAGTGTTTACGTGGAGGGTTTCAGAGGGTGGCAAGTCTGGGGAAAGGAGGGGCTTTCCACATTGGTAGGCCCATCTGAGAACTTTTTAATCCTTATTACTGTTACACTTTTCTATGCCTGCCAGCCCGCAAGAAGGTTTGAAAGTCAGCCTGACCTCTTGTGTGTCTGATCTAGATCCAACAGGGAATGAGATCAGGGAGCTGTGAGAAGCAAGCTTAATGGGGAGACTGCTGCAAATGTAGCAAAACAAATAATAGAGGCTCGAGTTTTTTTGTTGTAGAAAATACAGTGCTATGGCTTTTGGGTGCCAAGAGGCAGTTCTTTTAATAGCTACATTCTTTGTAATGCTGATGAGTGGCAATATAGAAAGATGAAAGTAGGAGGGCATTGTATTATAGTCTTAC
The DNA here is from genome assembly GCF_000708025.1 of Charadrius vociferus. Lineage (NCBI taxonomy): Eukaryota > Metazoa > Chordata > Aves > Charadriiformes > Charadriidae > Charadrius > Charadrius vociferus. Next base: position 1,536,576 of record NW_009648539.1, read on the forward strand.
ATATATTATGCCACAAAGAAAATGCGGTTGCTGGGTGGGGATTCTTCGCCCTCCTCCTGCTGAGCTATTCATACAAACTTTCCTCTGTGGATGGCAATCCCCATTCCACCTCTCCTAAATCCCGAGGGGTTTGCCAACTGACTTTCAATTTTTCAAGTGGAAATCACAGGACTGAATGGTGCATTGAAGTATTTCCTCCTACACCTCACTGCTCCTTTAGGAAGTGAGCAGACATTTTTTTTCCAAAAGATGTATGCCATCTCCTGGGAACAGTAGAAACTGCAAGCCCCTTGCACGGAAACCCTCTGTAAATTATATTTGCCTCTTCTCGAGGGCATTATACAACCACCAGAAATAAGGTCTGCATAGCTAGGACTACCCTCCATTTCTAAATTTGTTGAACTGTCCACGTTTTCCACCAGCAAAACTCAAATTATATTGAAAATAACATCATTTAATTTGTGTATCGGAAGATTTGAATGTATGCCAAATAGTGTGACAAGATAAGATTTGCAATACATAATAACAGTAATCGGTTACAAAGTAATGGTGGAACTTACCATACACAGATACGATACTTTAATGCAAAGGTATGAGTGCTGAAATGCAGCCCACGGCATTGCTCTTATGCATCTGGTTTTGTCCTACAGGACAAGTGCAAGAGGCAGAAGAAAAACATAAGAGATTTCTTTTCACAAAGCCTCATATGATTCTTCAGCATACAAGAGAAGATATGTTTCTCTTAACTCATAAACAGCAACTTGCATGTGTCAAACCATAGACTCGTCCCGTCATCACCCTTAGGTTTTTTATTTGCTATTAACATACTGTCAAGAAGACACAACAGGGAATAAAATCCATGGATACAAATAGAGATATTTTTGCATTTTGAATTAAAAGATGTATAGGTGGATGAATCCTTTGTCTTTGAACTGGCCCTTAAAACAAGTGAGTTATTTCATGTGGCTAGGTCCCTGAAATAATGTGCGTAAGCATGGATTCATATATCAAAAGGTTTTCTGGGTTATGTCTATTAAATATACCTGCAAAGATCATAAAAATAATTTTGTTTTCCTTAAGGTAGAGCAATATCCACTTTTAAATAACTAGGGATGACACACTTTATGCACATTCAATTTGCTTTTATCTGGTAATCACTATATTTAATCATCCTTTTTTTTTTTTTTTTAATCACTTTCTCTTTCCTCCAGAGACCTTAAGGACTTTGGATAAGAACTTAAATGGGAACTTTTTTTGGAAAAAATATCATCTGACAGTACCAGCAACTTTATATAATGGCACCAAAAAGTAAGTGAACTGTCTTCAAACACAATTTATGAATGCAATTTATAAACTAATGTCATTGTTCATCCTAGCAGCTTCCTGAGAGACACCAAGTTTCAGTGCGATGTTTGGTTTAAAAAAACATATGTGTAAATTGCTGGTAGAATGAGAGGTCGCTCTCATTCTGTAACCCAATGTCACAGGCGTGTAACGTCTCTTGGTTGATTTAGTAACGCACATGCACCCTTGTATACCCTCGTCTGCTAAGGAAAGCAAACGCTTACAAAACATGCTCTTCAGTTGGAACTTAAAAGACGAGGAGAGGGAAACCAGCAATGACTCAGGAAGAAGAGATGACCGCATCAGGCATCCACATTGACTTGCGGCTGAGCTTCAACAGAGGTCATCTCTTAACTCCCTGAAGTCAAGTCAGGATACTCCAGTCCTCGTCGCCAAATTCGCAGCTTCACAGGGATTTCCCTTTGTAGTTTGCCTTCCTGAGATCTGCCAAGTGCCTCTGGCTGCCATTTGCCTGTCCTCACCTGTGCGGGGTGGGGGGGCAAGGGGAAGAGTGGGAGAAGGCAGAAGGAGATCCCTTGCTAAAATGAAGCAGGCTTTTCCTTAGGGTGAATCACCATCCACCTACACTGGGGGTTTAACATACCATGTTCTTTAATTTACTTTCAGCTGATTGGTTAATAAAATAAATTCTAAAGGTCCAAACCACAAACAAAATGTATTTATTTCTAAGACTTTGGTGAAAGTCACCCTGGGAAGTGGAGACAGAACTTCACCAGATCACCATCTAGAGACAGGGCCCTGCATCCCCCGCAGCTGAGCTGGGGCTGCTCAACCCAACCGCCCCCAACCACCAACACAAGCTTCTACCACTTCACCCCCGGCTCAGTGAAACCCCTTTGGCACACTTGCAGGTACGGAGGTATAAAGTACTCTCACCAGCATGGCTTAAATTTTCCGGGAGAAAGAGGGTAAGAAGCCTTTGCATGAAGATCAGCTCTTTAAATTTGGGAATGCATCATCTCAATAATTTTAATAGAAAAATCACTAATCAAGTCAAAAAACTTTAAGCGGTACAAAATCCTGCCGATCCAGACTTACATCAATATTTTTAAGTTGGAGCAGCCAGAGCTACACCATAGTTAGGTGCCCAAAGAGGAGGTACCTGGCTTGCCTAGAAGCTGAAGATCTCCTCAATGTCCATGGCAACTGTGTGTTTCTCACCGTTTTGAAAATCTGATCATTTTCATTTATGTACCTTAAGCATGGTGTGAGGAATCTGCCTGCAGGAATCAACACTTTCAAAGTCTGGGCTTACACACAGGAGTACTCTGCCGGCTGCCTGCTTATTCTGGCAAGGTGCAGAGAAAATTAATGGAAAGTTAGTACCATCTAAGTGGATTTCTGCAATGTGTTTGCTATGTGCAGTAAGCATTTACTTGTCTTTTGAGACCATTAATTTTATATACCTGGAACGGTTAGCTGAGACAAACCACCCTTTTATAAACCATCAGCACGATGCAGGACACTGTTCCACGGGTTCTCGTTATAACGTCTCCATTGTTTGGGATGTCTCAGAAGTAGAATTTTGGAGGGTGGCCAAAACCAGAGGGAGAGTATATTTCTAAAGAGATATTATTGCTGCACATACTCCGTCTCTGACCTGGACTTTTCTTTCACCTTCTCTGAAATTGCTTCTCTCAACAATGCCTATATTTAGAATTCTAAATCTTTAAAATTAAGATGCTGTGTTTATGTGGGTGGTTGATGTATCAAATTTAGCATAGTGACTAAAGAAAGTCTATTTTATTTTATCCTTTTTTAATTTAGTTTACTTTAACTTCTTATTTGCAAACTCCACTTGACAAAAATAAAAACTCTTTCTGAAGCAAACCAGCTCCTACAGTTAAAATTTAGCTAATTTCTGCTAAAAGGCAGGATGTGGGATACTCTGAGTTCACCATGCAGTGTCTTGGAACACAAAACACTTTTTAGGGTGGTTTTATTTTAGAAAACTTATTACGCAACTATCACCACTGGTCACACCAATCTGGGACTATTAGTGGACTGTGCAATCCTAATGTGGTATGTATTAATTTTTGTTATTGGAGTAAACAAAGATAACTGTAAATATTAAGAACTGATGATATGAAGTAAAACGGCACTGTTTTTACGGTATGTATTCTCAATGGATTTTTGCTCTATGCAGGGACACTATGCAGCCAACACACTACAGGTGAGGTCTTCTTGGCACTGAGGAGTCACCATCATTTAGGTGCCCACACCAATTCTCCCATACTGTATCCCTGACCAATTGAAAGATATAAATACCAAATAACCTTAAAAAAAAGTTTTAAAGTTGAAAAATAAAATGACAGTGACAGCAGCTCTGGACTGAACACTGAAATATTAAAAGGCAGAAAATGAAAAGAAAGCCCTCTGACTTTATATCCCAGTGATTCAAGATAATAAAAATCATCGGAGTGTATTAAGACTGAAGCAGTTGGTGGTTTTTTTTTTCTTTTATTATTATTTTTCCTCTTCCTGTTTAATCCCACAAGCTGTTGACTGCTGTGTTCAGGCTCCCCACGCTGCTGCTGTAAAAATGGGCGGACGTCATTACAGAAATCTTCCTTCAGTGGACAGCAGTGGTTAAACTTGCCCAGCGTTACCCAATAAGGAAGCTTCTGTATTGGTATCATCAGTGGGAAACAGCAGCAGAACCCAAGAGAAGGAGGGGGAAGGAAAGTTTGAAAGATCACAGGCCATTGAGATAGATACAGAGCACGGAAACAAAACATGTTTTATTTATTTGGAAGGTCAGTGCCCTCAGCTGGAACAGAGGTTTTGGAAGTGAATTAGAGGAAAAGTTTAATCTATCACAAGCACTAGCTAAAGCATGTTTAAATTCTGTTTATGAAGCAGTTTAAGTAAATTTGGGCAATGGGAGTTAGGAAATTGTAACCACATTTGTCTAGTAGATTGCAGAAGTAATAGCAGCCAAAGTTTAGGCATAGTCCTTTTGGGGGGCGGGGGGGGGGAGGAATCCAACAAATCTCCATATGAAGTGACCTAGACAACACCCAATTCCCAGGTCAGTTAAAATGCATATATTGACTGCTATAAACAGTGAAGTAGATGACTTTGACTTAAAACAACTATTTTCATATACCTTTAGCTTAAACCTAAAATGCTTGTGAAAGAGCAGTCAGGCATGTCACAGAGCAATAAAATAAAAGGCATTTTCTCTCTGGCATGTCTTTGATTTCTTTCAGAACAGCTTGGTTCAGTCAGATAATTCTTTTCATAGTTATATCTATTTAGTCTTGGAGTAATGCCATTAAATTCGATGGTATTATATGGATTTACATTGCTTAAAGGAGAGGAAAATATGTGTATTACATCACTAGAGTAACTCTAGCAGTGCATTTGGCCCAGAACGTGCAGCTAATGTGCTAGATTATTTAACTGTTACCGAGATGAGGCAAGCACAGGGCACAGTCTCAGAGGCTATAATATAGCAAACATTATATTCTTTTAATTTCCAATATTTCCATATATGATTTGTCTCTCTTCCCACACATGTAGGTGGTTATCTTTGAGGCCACAGTACATTGCACTCACACAACATACACAGTCAGTGCTTGAGAGAGTGAGGGAGAGGGCGTTATTGTGTGCTCAGTATTAAAAGGAGAAATGGCGCTCCAACCTGATGTTTTTGCAGTATTCCTTGCAAATTCCATTATCCTCTTTGTGCAAGTATGCACATTTTGTGCGTATATATTCACACTCACTTTGGGTGTCAGCTGGTTAAAACCATTTATCTGTGGGTTCATGACACCTACAGCTTATCTAAGTGCATTTGAATCAATATGAACAATGCAAATACAACAAGCAAAGAACGTACCCATAGGTTCTGAACAGTATGACACAAGCCAGGTTCATGGTAATAAGTTGTTTAAAGGGTGCCATGTTGGGGATGTAAGAGAAACAGCCTCCTCCAATGGAAGCAGAAGATGTCCACTTAATGGCAGCTCTCTTGTCATTAGGAAGGTATTCCTCTTGGGTAGTAGCACTGACCAATATTTTAAAAAGATGCAGAATGAAGTAATCTGAAATTAATCTGATGAAGTCAGAAGTGGCTGTTGAAGCAAATTTAATCATAGTCCTATTAGATTGCTGGTTTACAGTCACTGCACCTATGTGCAAGTGTGAGAGTAGTGAAAATAGAAGTGTTCTGGTATTATGATGACAGTATTGAGTTTTCATTGTCTCCCTGGTGAAGGAAATTGGCAAAAAATAAATAAAAATATCTCTTTAGGGAAAAAAAAAGTAGGTTCCAATAAGATAGTAGTTATTGACATTCTGTTAGGTAAATTCTTGGTACAAAAAATTGTATGAAAATTGGAAACCCTGGTGTTTACTTACATGTATGAAAAGAAATAGGTCAGTGACTTTGTTTCCATGGTGACCATTATTGAAATAAAACAAACTGACACCAATGCTGATTTATCTTTCTATTCTGCACCCTTTTTAACAGTTTTTAACTTTAGTTTGAGGTTGCTACTGAATGTAAACAGGACGTCCCAGTGAACTTTCACAACGTGGTCTTCTGAGGTTCGTTAATGAAAGAAAGACCTAAAGAAAGATATGCTTCAGAACAATTCAGCTTTCTGAGCAGGTGCCATTTCCTACTATCCTGCAGTAACATAGCTGACATGCTGTGGAGCAAGAGCTCATTGGGAATTATTAGACAAAACTAGTTTCAACAATGAAAAAAGAAACAGATTCATCAGATCCACAACATTTCCCAGAAGGATGGCAACATTTTCTTCTTTGGAAAATTTTTGTGTGAACAGATTCTTCACGTCTATATTTTTCAGTCAAAACCAGACACAGAAGGATGGACTTGAGATTCAATGGTTTGGTGACTACGAGTCATTCCTGGGTTTGCTGGCGGTGCAGCCTCTGTTTTGAATAGGACGGGTGCTGTAGTTACTGGGGCCTGCGACTTCAGGAAGACACAGGCATCTAAACCAGTGACATCTTATGTGGTCCTGAGTGCAGGCATATTTTGATAGCTTTAATAATCTTGGTCTTATTCTTCGTGATGCTCACTTCCCAAATATGTAAAACGGCACATACAGCCATTTTCTACCTCACAGAAATTCTTTAACAGAGGTTAAATTCATTGAAGATTTTGAGATGATCCAATAAAAGGTTCTTATAGATGTGCTAGAAAGATAAATCTTGCAGGGTTTCAATACAACCTACCAGAGCAAGGATATCAACTTTTTTATATTACCATAGCACATAAGAAATAGTAGAGATACCATGTTTGTTTGGCAATGTCTGTTGGATATGAATTGTCATGGATATGGAAATGGAGGAAAAGAACATGGTGCAATAATACTTGTGACAAGAAGATCAATATTTGGCAGAGGTTGAGTGTACACAGTTTATTTTGTTTCCTGATATAATTGTTTTGATCAGTTATAATTGCAGTCAATAAATTTATTTAGGCAAGGCAACTAGTGAGGAACACCTCAAGTCAGAGTTTTATTGTTTTTATCCTGTGTATGATATCACAGCAACCCTACTGTTTCTATTAGCGCATATGAGAAAACAAAAGATGAAGGAACACATAACCACTTTTTAAACTTCAACCAGTAAAAGCAAAGACAGTACAATGAGGTGTGTTTATCAGAAAATGTGTGCCTATCTACAAGCTTGCAAGTCTCTAAGGAAACAGAAACATAAAGAACTGAAATGACAACTATTAAACAAAGTGAATTTTTCTGTGTCTGTTTTGTATGATGAAGTCTGTGACTTCAGTGGAAGCAAGTCTGGATTCTAGCTGTTGTCATTTATAGCAAAGGAAATGGTCTCCCCCTCAGCTTGAGCTCTGAGCCCAAAATGCCATTTAATTATATTTTTGGTCAGTATGAGATTTTCCGTTTTATATCTCCTTTCTTAAAGTCTTTTCAGTGAGTTTCAAGCGGAGATTCGGGTGCTGTAAAAGTAAAAAGCAGGGACAGATGCTGCTGCTGCTCAGAACTGTAGTGATGATAGCCCAGTGCAGTCTATTTTTTACTCTTAGTAGTGATTTCCTATACCAGGGTTTGGCCAATGGACAAACAATGATAGGAAATCATGGCTACTGATTATCAGGTACAATGGCGTAGGGTGGAGGACCACCAAGTGTTCTCATATTATTTTTTAAATTGAAGAAAAGTTAGCTTTTGAAGTTCACTGTATAGCAAACTATATCATGCAAGGCCAGGCCATTTAAATTACTGAGTTGTTCTTCAAATTATTCTATGAGTAAGATGTTAACAAAACCGGGGTAATGGGAAGAGTCCTTTTTTCTACCTCAATTCAGTAGAGGGGCCAGTAACTCAGTGTCCTGAATGTTTCATGTAATGTTGTGAGGGTTATCTTCTTATCCTACAAGGCCTCTTCTCCCAATATACTTTTTAAAGGTTTACCTCATCCATTTTAATTATTTGGGGGAAATGCAGATTCCTGTAAATTCTAGTAAATTTTGCTACAACTTATTTTGCTGCTAATACTAAGCCAGCTCTCTTTCTTAAGGCTCCTTATCTCCTAGACATCTGTTTTCTCAGACATCACCTCCCTGATGAGGGAAGAGATACCCTCCTTGATGCATACCTTTCTGTGGGTCGTTGCTCTTTCACCACACTTAAGCTCACTTTTTCCCTCTACATCTGCGTATCTTTGTTCAAAGTTTATATGGAGTCTTCTGCTTTTGTTTCTACATGGTTTAAATTTTTTTTTTGTTTTGATAGAGCCGTAAATAGAAAGGAGTTAAGAACAATCAATCTGTATACCCCTTGCTTCAAACTCAACCCACTGAAGTCAAAGGGCTAAGATGAATGGTTAGTTCTGATCCATCTTGTAGCTCTTTACTAAATCCTGCCTTTTGGGCAAGCAAGGACATTCCTTTGAATTCCCAGTGACTATTACAGTGATAGGAAACTGTAAATGCCTACCATGAATGGATATATTCAAGACAAAATGTCAGAGCGGTGAAGAGAAGCAGATGTCTTCTTATCAGGGATAGCTTCAGAAAGATTAGATCAAATTTGCCACAATACCAACACATGGATGAATCATCAGTGGTCATTTGCAGCTCTAAATATGCAATAAAGTACGAAATTATTTTTGCATAACATCCTTAAGTTCCCACAGTTCTTTTTTTATTTAATTGGCTTTTCCAGACTAAGAAACATAATAAACAAACCAATCCTCAGAAGATTATCTTTTTTCTTCATTATTAAATTCTTTTCTCAAGAAGGGAAAAGTCTTGTGAGCTGAGGAATGTTTCACTTGACTTGAAAATGGATCATTAATAGTGTTCAGAGGAGTATAGTGCAGAATAAGTTAAGGAGAAACACTTACAAGCAATCCAACGAAAGTCTTTGAACCATGAAATTGCAATGGTACAACTGAAACCAAGATTCAGCTAATAGTTTTCTGACATGTATATCTGTTTTCCACACCTACATAATATCTGTCAGTGAACAAAAATAGGGCTAGGGATACTGCTACCTTACTGTCAGAACTCTTCATCTATTGCATAGTGTGGCTTAATATCTCTCTAATTATACTGCACTTTTCGTTCTAATTACAGACACACCTTCTGTAAATAGTGCAGGTATATTCTTTCCCATTGTCAAAATTATCTAGAGGGCAATTTAGCTTAAAGAAGATCACACAACTCACCTAGAGATATAGAAAGGCATTTTTTATAAGGCATTTTTCCTTTGAAAAATACATTTGAGCTACACAAAATGTAGGAAACACATATGATAGCCAAGCTATGGAATTTGTCCCCAATATAGTGTGCTTTGCGTTTTAGAGTTTAAAAGTACAGACAAATTAGGCTCTAGGTAAATGAGATAAGATGCTTTATCTCTGGTAATTTTCAACAGCGCTGCTTTTTACCTAGAGGAAAAAGAGGCATGCTTTCCTAAAAAGAGGCATGCTTTCCTAAACTTTGCCCTCAAATAAACCTTGAGTTGTACCCTGCTACCACAACCATTCGATCTACATATAAACAGAGCTCGTACAGAGTAAGTAAGAAGGTATTTAGCAACATTAAGAATATATGAAGAGTGATCATTTCCACATTTTTGTTCATATTTGGACAAAGGAAAAAAACAACACCTCCTAGTCCTACTGCAAAAAATTGTGGAGGAAGACACAGTATGGCCTTTTGTGCTCCCCTGAGCACTAGCTGAGTGGAACCAGTACAACGCAGGGCAGTATGTCTTCCCCACCAAATGTTTTTGAGCAGCCAAGAGTATGTGTAAACTGCTGTAATGTTTCTGAGCTTCTAGGCCCATGTATGCCTCTTGACAAGGTATGGACCCCCTACTGTGGTGAGATGTACACATGACTCAGAACCTCCTGTCTTGGTTTTTGGTGCAAAACTCATGTGTCTGGGCCAGAGGGAGCCTCAAGTGTCTGGGGAATCATAGAACAGTTCGGGCTGGAAGGGATTTTTAAAGGTCATCTAGACCAACCCCACTCCAATGACCAAGGACATCTTCAAATAGATCAGGTTGCTCAGAGCCCTGTCCAACCTGACCTTGAATGTTGCCAGGGATGGGGCAGCTACTACCTCTCTGGGCAACCTGGTCCAATTTCTCACCACCCTCACGATAAAAAATTTCTTCCTTATATCTAGTCTAAATCTTCCCTCTTTTAGTTTAAAGCAATTACCCCTTTTCCAATATCAACAGGCCCTGCTAAAAACTTTGTCCCAATCTTTTCTGTAGGCCCCCTTTAAGTACTGAAAGGCCACAGTCAGGTCTCCCCAGAGCCTTCTCTTCTCCAGGCTCAACAACCCCAACTCTCTCAGCCTGTCCTCGTAGGACATCATCATGTTCCAGCCCTCTGCTCATTTTTGTGTTCCTCCTCTGGACCCCCTCCAACAGATCCGTGTCTTTTCTGTGCTGAGGGCTCCAGATCTGGACACAGTACTCCAGGTGGGGTCTCGCCAGAGCAGAGTAGGGGCACGGAATCACCTCCCTTGACCTGCTCGCCACACTTCTTTGATGCAGCCCAGATTACGGTTGTCCTTCTGATCTGTGAGTGCACATTGCTGGGTCACGCCCAGCTTTTCATCCACCAGTACACCCAAGTCTTTCTTGGCCGGGCTGCTCTCAATCCCTTCATTCCCCAGCCTGTATTAATACCAGGGGTTGCCCTTGCCATGGGTGCTGGACCCTGCACTTGGCCTTGTTGAATCTCATGAGGTTCACACAGGCCCACTTCTCGAGCCTGTCCACGTTCCTCTGGATGGCATCCCATCCCTCAGGCATGTTGGCCTCACCACTCAGCTACATCTCTAGGGTCTTTCCTGGCAGGAGGTCCCCATTGCTTTAGCTAAGGGCAGCCCAGCTCTGTCTGCCTTCCCTTAAGTTGGCATGGAGAAATCAGCCTGCAATTCTTGATGCTTTTGTAGCAAATGCCATGAAGAAGGTGGTAAGGTGAAGTGCATGCAGTTTAACAGCTCCTGTGTTGTAAAAGAATGTTTGATTGAAGGTAATTTCTAACATAGGAAAAAAAGCCCAAGTAAACAGCAAACCAAAGAGCAGGAGCTCCAGTTCATGTAAACAGACATTAAACAAATGCTCACTGGGAACACAACACAAGTTATGACTACTGAGGTTAATTAATTGCTAAAATGACTTTTATAGGGAGGGCTAAAGTCAGAACTGGGTCTTCCTTGAAAAACCTGTGCCAACTCAGATATTATGTGCTTGGTGTGTAAATTATTGGATGAGGTACTTTGTCCTTTGTTATGCAGAATATGTTACTATAACCTATTAACTGCTGGGCAGATCCCAGAAGGAATTATGGACTGCTCCTTCCCACTTCGTAGTGGAACAACACTGTGTGTGCATCTATATAATTTTAGGTATGCAGATATACGGAATACTGAATAATGCAAGTGGTGATATCTATCATTTTAGACAGCTTATAAATATGTAGGAGATCCTCTGTAGCATCAGCTGGCTCAAGTTGTGAATACACGGATGTTGCTCTCTATATTGCAACTCTATATTCTGCTAATCCTACCATGGCAAATGGGGAATTTTAGTGTTTTAGCAAGGCATGATGCTTTTGCTCACATGGGCAAGTAGTTACTCACCTGAATAATCCTAGTCTGTCCTCAACAAGGCTGAGATAGGACAAGGTTCTATTTTTTCTCTTCTGCAGATGTATCTAGAGCATCAGCCCACGGGGACATAATTCAACGATTTGATTTCAACTGTTTCTTTCCAGTATGGTGCCTTCCCTGCACACAGTTTTCTTTCTTCTGTATGCCTGGTGCCATCTCTCATTTGGCCCCGAGGATAACAAGCTGAATACAACAGGGATGACTCACATGGAGCACCAATCAAGTTGAAGAAGTCTGAATAAGAAGAAAGCCTTGAAATGGGAAACCTGAAAATAAATCTGTATATGTATATACAGCAGATGTGTATGTCTGCTGCTTTATGTGATAGCTGGAAAGGGGATGGGGATCCTTTAAATACACTCATGGTAACAGTCAGGACATGAAGCCTACGGCAAAGAGCTAAATGATTTAACTCAGATACTATTTAATCAGGGGAAGCCAAACAACCTACACTGTAGGCCGTCTGAATTGAAACCATGGGTCTCAAATCTCTCCAAGACAGTTTGCATCCCAGACATATAACAGCACGCACTGCCTGAGGCAGCTGAGTCCTTGTAAAACACCTCTAGGACTTCTCCTTTCTGTTCTCCCCTCCGTCCTTGTTAGCACAGAGCAACGACGGGACCTCATCCAAACATGGGCTGCACACCCTGTTGTTGACTGTGGGTCTTCAAATGGCATTGGAAGACGGTTCTGTTGCATGGGAACAGCTGAACAGCACGTGCCAAGTATGATCCTGCTGCGATTTTAGGAGTTCTGGCTAATTTCTGTCCCAAAACCCCAATGTACCTGTCAGCAATGCCAACTGTAAGGGTGGGTGGGAAAGGAAACAGCATGTGCCATTCCTTCCTACTGCAACACTTTGCTTTGGTTTTTATTACCGGACTTTTCTGTTAAAAGTAAGCCAGGAATAAGGAGAAAGGTCTTACAAACATTTAAAAGGTCCCTTTACAAACATGTCCTATATTTACAATATTTTTACTGGGGATCTAAATATGCTTTTTCAAAAACTAGTTTTTTTAGTCTCGGTATATCCTTCTGAAATAAATAAGAATTATTTTACAAATAATAAAACTGAAGCACATAAAGGTTTAGTGACCTATTCAGGCAGAGAAGTGCCTGTCAGAGCCATGAAAAGTATCTTTCCTGATTTCTAGTGCTCTGTCCTAATCAGAACAGCACTCCTTCTCTCTGCATCAAACCAAAAGCAGAAGACAGGTTGGTTTTAGCTGAAAATGTGCTTCTGTCCACAGAGAGCAGATATAAATTTTCTGTGTTTGACTAATAAAACTATATATTACACACACGCCTTCTCTTCTTTTTCTTCTGATAGATTTCACAGGAGAGGCCAAAACAAATACTCTAAACATCGAAGGTTTTAGAGCAACATTGTCCTGTTCCTTGTGGGAATATTGTCTAACAATCATATATACTGGCAGAATTCTCTGTATACCTTAAAAGCCAGGAATGAAAAATCCTAAGTTGTTTAAAGTTTTTCAGGCTTTTTATTGGGGGAAAAAAAAAAAAGAAAACCGAAAAAGATTATTGTTGAGGTAAAACCAGCCACAAATGTGTGACTCACCCACTCACTGTCACAGCCGTATTCATACTCCATACTGCCCCTAAAAGGCTCCCTAAGCAAGAAGGTGGTCATGCATTTGAGTACGGTAGCTGCTAATCAAACTGATACTACACAGAGAAGCCAGTTTACTGCTTTTATTGGAATAACACTATTACTGAAAAATGTGACTTTTTTTTGGCTGGAAAAAGGAGAAGGAATAGAACACAGATACAGTTAAAATACAACGAAAGTGTTTTTAATAGAATAACACTTTACTGGAACTGCCTATTTCAGTTGTTCCGTTGCTACAATGAAATCTGGGACAATTCGCTCTATATATAACTGAGAATTTTCTACTGCCTTGGTATTGCTAAATCAATAAGAGAGATGATTTATTCCTGGAACTGCTACAGATATTTCTGCATGATTTTTTTTTTTTTTTTCCATTTGGGAGAAAGCAGAGAGCACCAAATTTCAGGTATTTCCAATACCCTTGCTGGGATAGGAGACTTCAGGAGCAAAATCCATTTTTTTGGACTCCCCTCTCTTTTTCTGCAACAAAGCCCAAATGCAGAACAGCACCTCTAATTTCACCAGATATTACATTCCCACATGCCTAGCACAGTTCATGACAGTTGCACTCTCTGCTACGATTTTCAGGGGTTTTACCACTGGGGTTGCCATGTTTGGCTGTGCCGGCAGCGGAGCATGAAGAAAGCCACCACAGCCCCACCCACCCTCGCTGTTGTGTGAGACGTGCCATCCTCAGGCCCGTTTGATTTCCTCGTTGCTTTTACTTAGAAGGGAGAGAGCTGGAATTACAGCTGCTTATTGCTCAAAATGGCAATGGACTGAAATCCTTCTGGACACGTCTGTAGGGCAAAGCATAACGAAGCATCAACTTGCTGTCTTCCAGCACATCTCGGAGCTGGGCCTGAGGTGCATCAACTTTGAGTTTCTCATTAGCTGCCACACTGCTGTTGTTGTGTTTGGGCTTACAACGTTGCAGGAGAACATGTTTGATTTAATATTTTTTTAATAAGGTCTGTACCTGCAATATTTAACAGATTCTCTTCACATCAGTCATTCAAAGGCAGCATGGCAGCTAGCGTATAAAATTTAAAGGTGGGTCTAAACTGAGGAGATCAAAAGTGGGTCAGTTTGCTAATCTGAGCTGGAGGATTGGGGGGGGTGGGGTGTTGGCTTGCACAAGTCTGATTTCCAAATGAACTTTGCATCAAACAAAAAGACTAGACAGCCAGAATATCAGATGATACTTATTTCTCTGAAAAGGATGCCGCAGTCATTCAGCTATATGCTGGCCACCTACACACGGCTGCTCAGAGAACTTTTTCTCAGGTATACTGTCAGTCCCTCAAAAAAAAATTGAATGGAGAATAAAAAATAAGCATTTTATATCAAGCTGCCATAACTTCTCTTGTGCTGTGGTAGGTTTCAAGATAAATAACAAAAAGTGGGTGGAAAAGCAGAACCCTACGGTTTTATTAAGCATGAATGACATTAAGTGTTGGCGTAAACTACAGGGTGAGTCAGTGCTGTTAACTGCAATGCATTATGTCCATCTCGTAGTCATATGATAGAGAAGGAATGCTGCTCACAGCACACACAGAAATGACTTGTCTTGGCAGCACCAGCGAACACACAGCCCCAAGACATTACTGTGTAATAATTTCCCTAGCAAAGGAACAAAAGTATGACTGAAGCTTTCCCTGACCTTAGAAGTTGAGTCAGTTGGTTAAAGTTGACCTACTTTGGACTTCCATTTTCAACTTCTTTAATAGTTTTTTTGTTCTGTGACACTGGGTTTTGGTTTGTTTTGTGGGCTTTTTTTTTGATCTAGGGAAGAGCAGTAGAGAAAGGATAATGTTTTCAAGAACAGAGGGAGGTAAGTGGAGAAGAATTTTCCTTTGCAGGTTACATGTTGTCTTATAGAATGTTTATTTGCTAGCGAACTTATCCTAAAGCTGGCAGGCAACACATTTCCTTTATTACCCATCATATATTTTGGTGAATCATAATATCTATGAGTGAATCCTTAAGTGAAGAAGAAAACGTAATTACCATAATGGTTTATGTCATCATAGAGTGCCATAGTCATGGACCAACTAGGCATTATACAAAGCCCAAATTACTAATTTTTATTAGTTGTTCCTATAGATTTTAAACCTGCTTTAAACTTTTTTTTTTGAAGATTTTAAATTTTAAAGAAATGGGAATGTTATTATTTACTCTTTACAAAAGATAGGACTTAGGGTAGCCTACTTTGTACAGCACAAAGTAGAGTTACCTATGTTTTTTTCTAGGCACCCAAAGCAGCCGCAGGCAGTCAGCTTAGCTATAACAACAGGGATTTTCACAGAGCTATAAAACTCCCTCTCTGGCTAGACAGAAGACAGAGTTGTGTTCCTCATCCCTACGGGTGGAACATCTACAATTATTCAAGGGAATTTCTACACAACACTACCATTTAACCTTTGGAAATAGGAAGACTTATGATTTGGTTATGGGACTCACTCACTAGGCTCTTGCCTCCCACACGTCCACTCTGGAACTTCTTCTGTTATAGGTAGCTTGTCACTGACCCTCTAACCAGCTGCAACTGGAGCTGAAGGACACTGTGGTGATGTATTGTACAGTGACCAAGGAGCACATTTCTGAGCAATTTTGGTGTAGCAAGGCACCCTTTTAAAAGGTATGTCCTTCAGCCATAGTCTCATGTCAATGAATCTCTCTTATTAAAAAAATTACCATTCTTTCCAAGCAACTTAGTCACCTGTGACTGAGTCCTTTTCTTTCCCGTCCTTCCTCCCTAGTTTGTGATAATCAGAAGATGCTCCAGAAATTTAAACTTATTTAAGAGGTTAATACATCCTGCTGTATAGCGGTGACTTGATTTTCCCAAACACAGAGGCAAAGCCAGATGTAAAACCCAACACATACCTACTACCGGTAAACGCTTGACAAATATTGCTTGTTTTAGTGGAAGCAGATTATTATATGTTATGTATATGAGGCTGGCATCTGAGCATGAAAATCACGCAGATTGCGAAAATAGGGGGAGGGCTGTCATCCAGCAGAGACATAGAAACAGAGTGAAAATGAGCAACAATAGTCTCCTCCTTATGGTAATCTTGAGTTACCTTGAGCTACACTGGAAGACACTATATAAATATTTTTGTGTGCAGTATACTTCATATGGGCTAGAAGTCTGAGAAGGATTTGGAGCCTGGCCATGAGTTCAGAAACTCTGTGCCAAAAGTGGAGCAAAAGCAGCATTAAAAGTGCTTAACTAGCCAAATGACAGTTTCTCTGCATCCTTATCATCCGCCTTTCAATTGCTGGCAGGGAGACAAGTATCTTATTGGGTGCTATTAACAGCTCAAGGTAGAGCAATCACAGGCTCCAAGCGTACCAACTTTCCCCAAAGCTGGGTTTCTACAAAAGAAAGTAAATCTACTTCTATTCATAGAGAGCTGCAGTAAGCACAGACAAGTTAGGTCCGTGCTTCAGGCCCGGAAGTCATGTTTATTCTGTCATAACTATAAATTATGTTACTACTTCGGATACTTAGGCCAGATACTAACACTTTCAGAGTGTACCACAGTGCTATATTATATAGTAATCCTGCTGTTTCCAATGGGACTATTTCACAGCACTAAACCCATGTGCAATTTTACCGGGTATAAATTCAGAAATCAAAGGATGCAAACCAGTTTAGACCAGTTGAAGAACTTTTCCAAAATCTTTGCTTTTCTCTAAAGTACATGTAAAGTTATAAAACAATGAATGCTTTTGCTTAATTTGTCTGGGGAGAGAGACATTTCAGGAAGCCTCAACAGAATCACAAATCTAGGATCTTTAGAATAGCATGGAAAGGGATCTTAGGGGGTTGATTTAGAAACACTTTATTTCTAGTATTTCCTTTGCAACAATGGAGAAAATAAATGGTAAAGAAAAGGGTGTAATGCCTCCCTTCCCCAAATACGATTTTTGACTGGTTCCTCCTTTATTTAGCATGGATACCATGTCAAACATCCACCAGATGACCCCAATGCAGCATTCACGATGCCAGCAGACACTGGTTTGTTCTGCTGTTTCTATTCTACAAAGAACTGAGATCTTTCCAAAAGAAGGGCTGTTTTGCAACTAAACTAATTTCTGGAGTTAGATTAAAGATGTGTGTTCTCACTTTCTGCATAATCATCAGTTTCACAAATTTAGAAGACCCAAACTGTCATGCAATTTTGCAGGGGTTTTAGATTTATAAACAAAAAACACTCACAGTGTTCCACCTGCGATCTGTTTGCCCTGTGCAGGCTGAACACATTTTATGTCACAAGTTTCCTCAGTCTTCACTCCTGTGGTTCATGACACCAGTGATGTTCATCAAAGGCATAAGCCGTCGTGTGCCCCAGAGTCTTCTCTAATCTTGTGTATCCTGTATCTCCTGAACGAAATGATAAAAACTAGAAAGTAACAGAATAAAGTTGTAGTGTCTACAAAATAAGACAAATAATTGTTTGACTACATAAAAAAACCTGCTATGGTTTCTCTTCTGGCTTCTTAGGCACAGCTCTCTTCACTGCATAGACACAGTTTATTCCTTAAGATATAATTTTCTGATAAATCTGTATAGAAATAGTCAAGTATGGTAACATTCATAATAACTTACTTGAATCAGTGGGATAAATTCTACTTTTGTTTAGTTTCATATTAATTCAGCAATTTACTTCAGCGTTGCAGAGGTCAGAATTTGCCTGAGAATTTGATTTTCTATCACTTTAAGAATTAATATAGACTAATGTATTAATATAGATGCTTAGATTCATTAATCTAGTAATTAAAAATCTGTATAGAAACCAAATTTCATTCAAAGCCTGATATTAGGCAATACATTTTTTAAGTGTACCTGTAAGTTACAACATGTTGTACCTCAGCAATTTTTGAACCTGTTTTTCAGACAAAACTGCTTTTCTTTCTTTTCGTGTGCAGTCCAGCTTTCCAAAGAAATAAGGGTTACATGATTATGATGTATATCATCTACTTACAACCTTTGATTTCCTTTTGCCAATTTCAATCCAATTCAGTGGCACATAGGTACAGCATAGTAGTGCCACAAAAATACATGGGAATGTGTAAACGAGACTCCATTGTTTATGTAGAAACATGGAGCAATTTAGGTTGAAAAAGACCCTGGAGATCACCTGGTCAAACTCCTTTCTCAAAATGGGCCAGCTAAGCTTGCTCAAGAACTTGGCCGGTCAAGAGCGCAACATCTCTGTGGACTGACACTCCACAGCTTCTCTGGGCAACCTGTTCCAGTGTTTGGCCATCACCCCTGTGGAAATGTTTTTCCAGTAAGCAAAGGATGGATGTGAACTTTTTAAGCATTCAAAAATCTACAGTAGAAATGGGAGAGCTCCTTTATGAATAACACTGCCATGGAAAAAGTTTAGAGACTGTTGGATGCTTGAAGATGCAGTTGCACAATTCTTCAGAAATCAAGCTTCTTTAATTTGACTGCTCCCAGAAAAACTTGATTTTTAAAAGGCTTTTAAAGTTTTGCAGCACCATTCTCCTACTGCTTATAAAACTCCTTGAGCAAGAACAACAGGGCTTAATAATTTAAAATAAGACATCTGACAGAATACCGGGCAGAAAAGCATTCCCCTAGTACCCTGGAAGTGCTAATACAGAGTAACTTAATGAGGACAGAAGGGTACCAGGTATCCATAAGTTCCTCAGCACTCTTCACAGCACAGTATGAGAGGAGACACAGATCCCACCGACTCATTATGAATTCTCCTTACGCAGGCAGGCAAGAGCAGGCAGATAGAGATTACGTCCGGAGAAAGCTTTGCCAGAATGCCAGCCGGCGTATCTTTGGGCTTTTGCATTGAGGTGTTTACCCTTTTTCTAAACTGCACAGGAGTTGGAAGGGGGTTTCCGAGTGGAGCACAACAGTATGCTTCTTCTTGCCCTGAACTGCTTCTGGAGTCCTAAGTGCTATTGTGTGGTCTCCCCAGCCTGGGGGGTCCAAACTTATGCTGCAGTCACCTCCTAACTCTGTGTAGGTTGAGATCACATTTCCTATTCTCCTTTCAGTTTTGTGTTTGTGGAAATAAAAGCACTGTATGTGGCCTGGAAGTTGCGGGGGGGAAGGCACTTACCAGCTTCTTTCCCAATCCGGAGAACTGGGACAAGTACACCTTCCATACAACTCAGATGTTGCTTGTGTAGCCATAAGCGTATACTTGCTCGCTCTGGCAATAAGCACTGCCTATGCATTTAAACAATCATTTACACTTTGCTTAAACA
>NW_009648539.1:1556018-1563435 GCF_000708025.1 Charadrius vociferus
ATAAAAGGAAATAAAAATGTAAAAAGAATCTTCGTGCAGCATTACAGGGATGCAGGGGTACAAATGAAGTACTGTAAATCTCAGTGCTACATTGTAAAACTCAAAAAAGGTTGTTTTTTTAAACTCTGAAAAAAAATATTCAGTCACTCTAGCTCTATTCAGTACTGTCTACACATCTTTCACATGCCAAATATAAATCTTAACATATTATTTTAAAATAACCTTAAAATAGATATTTGGTGTGGATGATTTAATGTGGTTGGAAAAAATTTCCTCTTCAGTATCTTCTAACCAGTAAGTGTGTGACCTTACATGTCCTATTTTACACCACCACTAATTTTTTGCATGCAAGACTCACATTTGCAGATACACTGTATAGAGACTGACAAGTAATACTTTGTTTTAGGTTTTCAGCAACAAGTACTTTCTTTATTACCAAAGGACATTTCACAGAGTCACTTCAGAGAATGCAAATGAAATCACAGAGTAAATGTCTTTCATCTTACTTCATGTTGGAGGAAAAGTGCAGTCTTTCTAGAAAATATTCTATTTTGGCATCATTTGAAAAGAAGGCTTTAATTAATAGTACGTTCAGTTTTCTGATGTTGAGTACTATTCAGAAATGTGGGCATCTGCAGCCAGCTAGAGGCCATTAAACATGCTTTTGCGCTCTGTTGACAGGGTTTTGCTTCAGTACAAAAAAAGCTCCAACAAAAGTCTCTCCAGCAGCTACAGAAAAGTGAAAGAGTGGGAGAAGACTAGGAAAGCATGTTAATATATCAGGTAATGCACACAAGACAGAAAATTAAATTGTGAATCTGTATCTACGCAGAGATAAATGTTTATGTGAAATGGGAGCTGAGTGACTTGTTTCTGATTTGCTGACTGAACAACAAGTTTGCTCCAAAATAAATGTTACAGGGTTGTTATATGGGGGATGCAAAGGCAGAAAGCAAAATAAAAGACTAAAAAATTCCACCTTGTCTTTTAAGTCAACTGAAATTGTGGATATGCAATGGCATTTTTCTGAAAACATAGTATCTGAAAAAAAAAAAAGTGTATAGGTCTACATTACAGCTAGTTCAATCCCTGCTGACATTTTGGACCGGCCACAATCAAAACAGGAATCCTAAATATACTGTGAATGTGATCTGTAAGGTCTTATTGTCCCTAAATTTGAAGTGACCTATTTAATCCATCAGAAGAGTGAGAATATTCTGAGCATCTGCTGCAAGCACTTGTACAGTTGCATAATCCTCAGGAACAGGATCTTGAAGAGAAAGGAAAAGCTTTATGCTACGCATTCAGGAATGTGATTTCTAGGTTTGTTTTTTTTTTTTTTTAACAAAAACCCCTCAGTCCTGCAAATACCTTCACACTTAATGTTGGTTTCCCAGTTCACCAGGTGTTTCACTGTCTTCCAGTGCAATGCTTTAGGCACTAGCCACTGGAAAACTCCCCTGCAGGTTTGATTGATCCTATTAATGCTTCTGCATTTGCCTGGTGTGGTGCTGGCACACAGTTGGTAGGACGTTTTAGCAGAGATTCAATAGCAGCCAGGGATGCATTCACAGGACAGCTGATTGCATTGCTATGCCTGCCAACTAGTGGACAGATGAACAGTGAGCCCCTTAATTAGCAGAATCCATGTTAAGAGTAGATTTTCTACATCTTCCTTCTGCACATGCCTTAGGTTGATACAATACTGGTTAAAATTTTCTTTTCTTTCTGTTTTCTGTCTTGAAGCTGCTGCCTGTTCCTTGCTACATCTCTTCGACTGAACTTGATGGGAGCTGCAAGTGCTTAATTATCTAAAAAACTGGCCTAAAGGTAGATTGAAGAGTCTAACTTGGAATAGTGATATATATTTTAATGTTTTAATTTTAAATTTATAGAGCACAAAATTCACACATTGTGCAAGATCTAAGCTTAGAAATAAACCCAAGGCCTTCTGTTCTTCATAGCAGTTGTAAAAAATCAGTCTGAAGTGGATCACGTGTAATAATGTCAGTCAGGATGACAGTGTGTCTTCAGATGTCCTACAGTAATTCTGTCCATGCCATCCATTCTTCACAAAATACTCTTTTGAAAGCACTAAGGCAGGCGCAGCTCTTCAGTAACACAGAGGTCAGAAATGACACTTAAATTAGTTCCAGCTGGTTCCAGAAATGCTGGCTTATCAGTGGGTCAGCGATGCTGGGGTTGTTGATCTATGTGTCGTGGACAGTTGGCACAGCATGCAGAATCACCTTTGGGACTCACAGGGTTTGCTAAATCTGCAACAACAGTCAAACACGGCCACAATGACCATAAATGGGAACAGAAGAGGCTTCCAAACATGTAGAAAATGGCTGTCTTTTTACTTGAGCCTCAAAGCTTCCTTCTTTCCAAGTCTGATCACAGCTTTTAACACACATGAAGTAAAAGGAAAAAACCATAAAGCTGAGTATTTGTCACTGTGAACTCTAATGTAAGAGCAGGGGACACCAAAGAGGACAACTTAAGTTTACCAAACATACCACATGGAAGTCATCACCAAGACCAGTCACTTGCAGAGTGCAAATAACAGCACTGAGAACCATTTGGAGATATTAATTCAACTGATTCCATGAATGCACATATCCATGCATGCATCCTGAAGGGCAGCTTAAAAACATCAAGCTTGCTAATGTTGCATGGAACTCCTTCACGTGGAGCACAGACAGGCATCGGCCTGACTCTCTGCGGTTCCGATAGCTCAAAGTGGTTGAGAGCAGAATGATGTTTTGGCCTTTCTTCCACACAGATAGAGAGAGTCACTGCTGGCTGCTGGCACGTAGCACACACCTGCAACATTCCAAGGAATAGTTACGGGAAAAAAAAAAAAAGTAGTCTAGGAAATACAGAGCAAACCTACCATGGCCAACAGTGATGAAATTCTGATGTATCACCACACCTGTTTGGAATAGTTGAATGATGTGAAAGAGGTGTTTAGGACAGTTTTATGAGTGCGTCTCACTGTGTGAAAACTGAGAAAGTGGCCAGATAAGTACGGATGAGGTGGCTTATTTGGAATGTAGGATGAGAAGCGGTCAGATCAGACAGCAACTGGCTACACTAGAAGCTTACCTACCTAACAAACGCCAGATGAAGACTTCTTGAGAATACTATTGACTCTCATGGCAAATATCTACTGTCTAAATGCCTAAGACCTACACTAAAAGGTCAGTGGTTTTTTTTTTCTGATTGGGAGGATACATGGGGTGATCACAGACCATAATGCCTTGCTAGGGGTATTTTGTTACCTACAGTGTGACTACCAAATCTCTAGAAATACTCATTTCAGGTTGACCATTAAAGTTGTTTGTAAAATAATCCAACCTGCATGATGTAAAAAAAAAAAATATTCTTGGAGCAAACCACTAGAATTAGGTGTCTATGGCAGATGCCTTGTGATTAATTTTTTGACTGCAACAGAATTACTTCAGCTAATGCAGGACTATCCTTTTTGCTTGTATCACATCTACTAATTTTTGTTTTCTCTCCTACGGACAAAAGATTGCCACCTAAACATTTTGGACAACCTTATTGCATTTTGGTTGCAGAGTAACTGGAGTTCATAAACTAATACCTATTTTCCTGGATCCATTCTAGGCAGCAATCCGTTCAAATATGTGATGAATGCCCCTAGCCAAGGAAAGTGTCAGAAATCTCTTCCTGTGAACGTACATTCATTTTTCTTGGACAGCTAACCCCTGAAGCCCTTATTTGAAGTCAATAGGAATTTTCCTTGAAAAAAAACCCAAAAACCTAGCCCAAAGCAATTTTGTTTTTTAATACAGGAAGTTTCCAAAAATGCAATATGCAGCCCAGTCTTTATTCAAGCAAAATGTTTAGTAACATCACAAGAGAACATAAAAGCCGTGCAAAGAACAACTGTAAAAATAAGAAAACTGACTTATCACAAAGGCAGTTATCTGCCACATGACTTAAAGGAAGGTAAGCATGCCGTTCCTGATAACTTAGACAACACAGTACTTTCTCATTAAATATTCTTTAGTGGATCTGCTAGTGGGTGCAGGTGAAGACGGCTTTCTCCAGGAATTTCAAATATTTTGAAAAGCTCGAGAGATAAACACGAAGAATTTGGAGAAGAGCATGACTGTGAGAATACATATAGCTGCGGGGTTCCGCTGTTGATCTGCATTTAGAGCAGCTTAAAATTGTTTCCGTAGCAGGAAAAAACAGTGCTTTCATATGTTTTGCTTGAAACAGTATAAAGCGCTCTTTTCATGAATTGAATCTCAATGCACAGAGGAACCTATACCCACACTGAGATGAAGATACACTACCGAAACATGCACACCATGTTTCTTTTTCTTTCAGATTTTTGGATAGAATTTCACTTTGATAAACTGAGATTTATGCCGATGTAAATTACACATGCAAATCTTCCATATGTCAAGATGGGAAAATTTACCACTTATATTTTGTACTTTATATTTCTTTCTCCTGACTAAAGTAATTTTATCAACATAATACAGGCAGTAGGGCAACACTTCATAAGCCAGATGTTTATTGACCTATGTGACCCTCCAAGTGTTTTCCTCCTGATTATTTGTGGTATGAACATAACAGATAACATCTGAAGTAATGTGGGAAAATGGGCCTATAAACCTAGTCACTTTTGATTTTTGTTTCAGGTCATTTTGATTTCATTGGATTTTGTTTCCTAAAGGTAAGAACTTAAGGTGAAAAAGACCAAGAAAACAATTGATCTGCCTCTCAGAAAGTCTCTGAGTTCCACTCTCAAATGCTGTAAGAGGGCACTGAAAATAGGACGAAATGAGAAAAAGGTCAGTAATTTGATTCTACAAGAGAACTTACATAGCAAA
Source organism: Charadrius vociferus (assembly GCF_000708025.1). Taxonomy (NCBI): domain Eukaryota; kingdom Metazoa; phylum Chordata; class Aves; order Charadriiformes; family Charadriidae; genus Charadrius; species Charadrius vociferus. Next base: position 1,560,893 of record NW_009648539.1, read on the forward strand.
ATAAATACTGTGTATTGCATAGTTAACTTTGTAGTACTAACTATGAAGTGCAATATATTGGCATAGTCATTAAAAATATTATATAAAAATAATTATTCCGAACTAAAAGCTGAGATGCTAATTGGTACAATGCATCTGAAGTTAAAGCTGTTACAGAAGAATTTAAGGTACACTGAAAGTTAAAGATGTGTAAACAAGCAGGATATCCCTTTGGAGAGTATTATGCCAAACAGTAATTAGCTATGACCAGATAATCATATTTTTCTTTCTGGATGGCATCTGAAACGTTCAAGTTCCCTTACACGACACAACCCCAGCAGAAACCACAATGAAGAGAAAGGAAACACAGAAAGGAAGATGGATGCTCAGTCTCACCCGCTTTTTCTAAATGAGCACTACACAGCCTTTGACCAGGAGTTTCTCAGTTGTGAAAAAAGCAATTGTAGAAATAACTGCAGCACCCACTCCTCTTTCTCTATCCCCAGATCTTTTAATGACTGTTCAATTGGAAACTATTGGCCACAGTACAGCTGATTTAGGTAAACAATTTGTGTGCACCCCTCATGCTGTTCAGTGCAAAGTCACCTGGATGCCATCAGCTTGGATTTAGGGCAGTCCAGCTGTTTTTATCCCAAAATGTTCAAGGTAGTGATTTACCAGACCTGATTCATCTGTCTCAGCTGAGGAGGAAGCAATCAGGAACAGAAAGATGGTGAGACACAAACGTTTCCGATCATGACAGGTATTTCTGATTTTGGCATGGCATCACTCATCTTTCTCACAAGAACAGAGAAAGAGGCTGTAGAAAATTTCATGTTATTTGGGTGACGGTTGGTTGCAGGACAGAAGTGTCTAATGAAATTACCCTTCTGCTCATTGTTCCTACTTCTATTCAAAGAAAAGGAACTTCTGCATCATTTTTCAATGCACAAATTGGATTAGTTAAATAACTGGCTTGTCACTAATTTCGGTTTCATATGAAAAACTCAACTGCAAAGCTCTGAATTTTGCTACTACTTATCAAAAGGAGACTAATCTAACTAGATACTCGCCACAGAATCAAAATACTTTATCATCACTGAAACCAACTGCCCTCAAACACTATTATTTTTCTTTGATAGAGAACTGAGGATTAGGCGGAACTATTTGCTTTGCCTTAGGTCTAATGGAAAACTTGCAAATTGATGATGAACAAACTGTCCTGAATGCTGTGTTCCCTGGGCCAGTGAAGAAGCCGATGATTAATTTCAAACTGTATATGAAAAATACCACCAGATTTACAAAAGTGGTTTCCAAGATAGGATTCACTAAATCTAACACTTTACCTTTCTTTGGATGCCACAGCCTACTATGGCCGAACTCCTGTCCTTGATTAGAGACAGTGCTAATTACTGTGGTTCATTTATACCTTTTGCCTGCTGGTAGGATTTGCTGAGAACTGATTTTTCAGGTCACCATCAAAATAAATTACTAGGTTCATTAAACTGTCAAAGCAGAAACCGTCCACTTTTGACCAGTGGCTCAGGGCCCTCACCTAGAATGTGAGAGTGGGTTTGATGCCGTGTACTTCAAACAGCACGTGAGAGCTGCTCTGAGGTTATATGAGGGCTTTTAAGTCGGTTACACAAAACGAAGCTGGAAAAACAAGGTAGTGGACGAAGACTCGCGCTCAAGCAGCCTGAGGAGCGATGCTTAGAACCACGCAAGAGTCAGAAGATCCAGACCAGGAAATGTTCAGCTGTTTATACAAAGAGGAACTGAGTAAGATGAAGGGACCAATGGCACTGGCTCCCACATCCTTTTAGCATACTAAAAACTTTGGTTTTAAGGCATTAGTCTGGATAGATCAGGCTTAAAACAATGTAAACTCAATCATATTTTTAACAGTTGTTTCTTATTTCATCTTCAGATTCTTCAGACATATTACCAGTGTTTCAGTCTTTGATACCTAAATTGGATATATAGCAGCTGTATTAAGAAAGCAACAATTTATCTCAGTTAATTTCCACAGATCACAGTTACTAATGTTTCTTAAATGAAGCATTAGAGAACTTTGCCAGGGGTATGTTATTTATAAACTTCTTTAGCCAATAAAGCTAGGATTGAGAAAGCTTTAAGTGTATAAATAGAAGTAGTAGTTGGAAGTCTTATTTTAGCATTAACATGTTTGAAATTAGTTTATAGATAACATGCGAAGGAATATAAACACAAAGAACTTCTGTTGCTGTGTGCATGTAAGAAATCACAGCCTCTCACAGACTACAGTGCGGCGGCAAAACATGGGTGTAATAAGGGTCTGAAAATGCCAGATGGACTCCAGAAAACTGGTCTTAAAAAGGATTTAAGTAGCTTATGGGGGAGGGGAAATGTCTAGCGGACAATAACAGAGATTACAGTGCTGCTTGGTATTGAACAAACCATCAGCCAGCTCAAGTAGCATAACTTTACCTGCTAAAATCCAAACATAGGATGCAGCGTGCGAGTAAGAGACAAACAATAATTGCATTCATACAGAAAACGTAAAATGCTGCTGTGGTTCTTCA
>NW_009648539.1:1563478-1589776 GCF_000708025.1 Charadrius vociferus
GTTTGATGTCAATTGTTTTGAACAACAAAAGGGAAAGGAATCAAAATTTGGATTAAAGCCCATAACATTTCCTAAAATGAAAAGTAGGGAAGTACCAAAGATGCCATATGGAAAGGTTTTGACTAATCATTAACAAAGCTGCAATGAAAGAAACTGAAAAGAACAAACAAGAAGGAAAGAGTATCTTTTGATTTCCTTCAAAATTTCATTACAATGTGATGAGATTTAGATGTCCATGTGACATATATATTATCTATATGAATGACAAAACCCCCTTATTTACATTCTGCTTGGTGATTTCGTTTGGAAAAAGAACATAAAATATTATTGAGCAGTGATAGGCAAAATGTATAAACAAGTAATTAAGTACTCATTTGTACAAGCTGGAATGGTGGTTATAAATTAAGTATTTGTGAATTTTGATCTGTGTGTGTATTTCCTACAAGCTTCTTGAACAGGGGGAATAATATTTTGTCCATCCCACAAACAATCTACCAAGATGTTTGTCTTCACATAACCTCGGAGGACTGGACTCAGCTCTGACACAAATCCAGCCTTTTCAAGAGAGTTACATCTGTTATAGGACGTCTGAATGTGATATATCCTTCTGAACTTCCTTGCACTTTCCTGTTTGCCCTGTATTGCTTCCTTCATTACAGCAATGTGTATTTAGTGTTTAGTTTTATCCTCAACACAGTTTTCCTCGTCTGTTTAGGAAAATAAAGTATTTGACAAAAGTGGTAACATAATCAGCAACTTGGGTTTCTTTCTAACTGTAGCAATGAGACATAATTTAAACAGATGTAAATAAGGCAAAATTTTAGGGTGCCTAGTTGCTTTAGCTCTAACTCTTTCTACAGCCTCCTTTAGCGGGACATTCCTAAAGCAGATGAAAGAAAGCAGCTTGCCTCAGGCCATACTTCTGTTTTGCCTTTATTTTACTCAGTTTGGCCAGTTTCAGATGTTGTGTATATACATTTATGGTGTACTAGATTGCATACAGCATTTATGGGCATTATTTTAGTCCATTGCCCACATTCAGTCCACATTTACTCACTATCTCCATCATCAAGTCTATCTCTCACGCACTTCAGGTTCACAGGTTGCTTGAAGAAGACCCTTATGTGTTTCATTATGCAGCTTAAATGTATACTTCATACCCTTTCTCTCCCAAATAATGTAAAGAATTCCCAGAATTTCTGCAAGTAAATGCAGCTAATTTGCAAATAGTGGAAATCTCACGCTCTCCCTTCACTGGTGTCTAAAGACAGTGATGGTTTTGATTCCCTAAGATCCTTTGCATGTACAAAAAGAAAACAACAGCCCCGTCCTTTAAGATGCAGGGCAGTCTGTAGTGCCCCACTCTTCTGGCTCCACCAAATCAAGGTGTCCAGAAGGTCTGCCGTAGTGGCCGACTGCTGGGTGGTAAAGCGAAGAACACAGGGCAAAGTCTTGTGAAATTCAGCTTGAGTCCACGCTCAATGTCTGGCTCTCAATTCGCTTGAAATGCTTCTTGTGTGTATGTGAGGATCATTACTCTTTAAGTCAGCAGTAAAACTAACAGATTACTAAGAGCAATTTGTCTTTTTGTGCATTCAACAAATCTGCTTTCTCTTTTAAACAAGATTCTCTTTTCCCACTGCTTTAGAGGTAGTATTTATCCCTCCGCAATTGAAAGGAACTGTATTTTGGCTCTCCACTGCTACAGATTTTTACTTTCATGTGCCTGTTTTCATATTAATGCGTTTAGCTTCACATGTGGTCCCTCTCCATGTGTTACATTTTATTTTAAATCAAACCATATATTTCATTGCTATTAATGATGTTTTCCCCTGTAATTGCATCAAATATGGCAATAGCAATTCCATTTGATTAATGTCCAGTTTATAATTCTTTTACAAAATAAGTCTTCAACTGTTTCTGTTAAGATCCTCAGTGAAGTGTTTAAGAATTGCCTACTCAACATGCCGAACATTAACTCAGTGTGAAGATATTATCTCATGTTTTAACACATTTTGACTTAACATTTACAGTTATATCAAATTTTCAACAAACACTAAATTAAATACAAAAAGCTCATGTTCCCCATTTTGTATGTTCTCCATTCATGTTTATTGTAGGCTTCACATGTCATGGTTATTTATTTCCCTAGGATTTTTTCTTTAATTTACAGTTACTTATTCTCTGCAGTTTCTTCTCTTGCATTGACCTTCTAAACGGGCACACAAAACCAACATACATAAAATGACTTGTATTTCACGGAACAGTATACATAGTGGTCCTTGTAATTATTCAACATGCCAGAACCTTTTAGTGGAAGAATACAATTAACCCTATGTCCCTTAAATCTGGGGTTTTTTTTTTAGCAAATTTATGTTCATCAAAACCCTTTTTAAACTCTGTGATTAGGGCTACAAATATCTTCAGCGTGGCCTCAGAGTCCTTATAGAGCTTATACTGTCTTCCGGACTATTTCTCTCAATCACCTTTTATGCCTTCATCTAAGCTATTACTCATTAGTCCTTTGCTTCAAGTGGCTTGGTTTATTTCTCCAGTTAGCACATTAGTTTTAGTTTTAGGAAAACCGTGCCCATTGCATTCATTCACTGATGGAGATCTGCTTCAGAAACCGCATGATGTTGCTGAGTCACAGAATCTCAGAACAGTTGAGGTGGGAAGGGATCTCACCTCATCCAACACACCCCTCTTCCCCTCCACCCCCCAGGCAATGAGAACAGGTTATTCGGGACTGTGTCCAGTTGGTTTTTGAGTATCTTGAAATACTCCAACTCCACAACCTCCCTGGAAAACCTCTTCCAGGCTTCAACCACCCTCACAGTAAAAAAGATTTTCTTATGTTCAGATGGAATTTCCTGTATTTCTTGTCCCGTTGCCTCTTGTCCTTTCACTGGGCACCAGTGAGAAGACTCTGGTCCATATTCTTTACTCCCACTCATCAGGTATTTATACACATTGATACGATCCCCTTGAGCCTTCTCTTCTCCAGGCTAAACAGCCCCAGGTCTCTCAGCCTCTCCTTCTATGTTGAATGCTCCAATCCCTTAATCATCTTTGTATCCCTTCACTGCACTCACACCTCTATGTCCATGTCTTTCTGTACTGGGGGGGCTGGGACTCGACACAGCATGCCATATGATATGTTCTCACTGGTGCTCAGTAGAGGGGAACGATCAGCCCTCTTGACCTGCTGACAGTGCTCCTCATGTTTCATACTCCATAAAGGAGCAGCATGGGTTATAAAAGAAGAAATAAAACCAAGATACTGACACGGACTAATAAAGGTACCCTTAATTCGTTGCCCTCATTCCCGTACTTGATGTAAGCATAAAGTAATATTAATATGAAATCCTTTGCCAAGAGGGTTATTTATGGCAATACTAACTTGACAATATGGTAGGACATGGGGGGTGAGGGTGTGTCAACTTTCTGTTTAATCAGGAACTTCTTAGATATGAGTGGTACTTTGATCAGCTATAAAATAATCATTGCTTTGGCATGATAGCGTCACCACGGCATCTTCTGCCTGGAAGCTTTTATTACAGCATTAAGTTTTATTTCAAAAACTTTCAAAGCCTGGACTTACTGTGACCATGACTAATTTTGTGCATCACATTTGCAGGGTGCTGATAAAAAATTAAAAAATGTTTTAGGCAAAAAGAAATGCTGGCCAAAAATGAAACACAGCTAAATACAGAGCTAAATGCATGCTTGCATTGATGGACACGAGCTTTACAGAAATTATGCCCTGTCAGAGTATGTATAAGTCACTTTTGCTGCAACTTTCATCACAAACTAAATAATTACAAACACTCATAAATCTTCCAGCAGTCAAAATCTCAAGAGGTTATCACTTTATGTTTGGCTCTCTCAGTGACCTCAAGAAATGAATATATGGTCTGTTCGATGCAGAGAATTAATGAATAAAATGTAACAAAATATCAGTTTGAAGTTATAAGGCTTTGACATACCAAGAAGGTACCATGGGATAATGAATTGCCAGGTGTCGTGTCCTGTGAGGTAACCGTCCATATACACATTCTTCCTCTCCTGCAAATGCAATATAATCATAGGTAGTTTTTCTTTAAATTAAAGAAGGACAGGCTATTTCCCTTTTCCTTGAAGTAAGAGAATGGACACAGAGAATTCAACATGGCAATTTACCATCTCCCAATAATTTGTTCATATTTCCTATGTATCCCTAAGAGTCCAAATGCAAATGTGCTGTTAGAATAACCTAATCTAATACCCTGCAGAGCACTAGCCAGCAAGTTTCACTCTGTAATTTCTAGAGTGATCTCAACAACTTTTTGATCTAGATTATATATCTAGAAAGATATTCCACCATAAAGCAGAGCACTTAAAGACAACTAATTTGAAACACCTCCTAACATGTCATCAATTGTCCATTAAAAACTTAAGTATTTTGCTGAACTGGACCTCAAAGCTGCAGGGGATGAAGAATCATAACATTTCCTCACAAGCTGTTTCAAAGGTTAGTTCACTTAATTGCAGCTGTGAGTGCTTCTGGTATTATCTTCCAGGTACGATATATCCTCTTTTCCTGCTCCTATGTAAGTCCTGGAATTGCCATAATCGGGCAGATTAAAAATCCATCTAGCCCTGTGACAGGAGGTCAAAATGGTTGCTTCAGGAGACAGCATCAGAAACAGATCAAGTGTAGAGCAATCTTTCGCAGGAATATTCTCCATATTTCCACGTAGATCCTGCATCAGGGTCTTCTTTTGGGCTACTGTATTTAAAATCACAACGGACCTATCCCTCTTAAGTTTGTCCGGCCCCTTTTGTTTAACTCCCTCATCCTCCCTGCCAAACGCTGATGAAGAAAGCTCAGCAGCTGGAGAGCTGGACTTGTTACCATGCGACCCAGTAAGATAGTTGCATAGCACCCATACAAACGGGGATCGAATGGGTGCTCTGTCCCCATTCTGCTCCAGCTCCTAGAACTGGGCTAACAGTTACTCCCATGCAAACATGAGAACAGCAAACGATAGGTCACAGACGAGTTTTTAAAAATGCAGAATTTTAGTACTTTGGATGCTGAGAATAGACGCTTTCTCTAATTTATAGACAAGCAAAATCAAAAGGGCGTAGAAACTAGCTTTTCAACAGACTAACTGGAAGGAGCAAGTAAGGGCTCCTTTGGGGAGTGGTAACTAAGTAACTAACTAAATAGGTTGCAATTCAAGAAGATGAGAGAGATGGAGAAGGTCCCCGGGGTGCTGGGAGACTGATTACCGATGCATATATATGAGAGGAGAAGAAACCCAGAAGAAAGCAAGAGATGTCAAGGGCATACCTATGTGAGCAAGACATGCAGGGTTATTTGGAGCAAAATTTCTGGAAAGCCAGGCAGATTTTGATTTTTGAACAAAGCAGCTGCCTCATGGTGATTTTTTCTACTATTCCCTAGAAAACAGGATGCTGCAGACATTCTTTTTAAATTACCAGGATCGTCACTATTGGACTATTCTCCATTTCTCTTCCTAATGCTGACAGGCTCTAAATATTGGCTAACCACTCCTACCAAAGGCATTGAATTTGTTTGTTATGTGCAAAACTGAAAAATTTACCTTCCAAGCTTTTATAGAACTACAATTACAGTAATATTTGCATATTTTACAGCACAATAAACCAGATTTTTTGCCACGAGGCTCCAAAGTGTGATGTGACATATGAGATTTATATGGAGATGTTAAACCCTGAAGGTTCACTGTTTGAGTTTTATTAAAAAAATGAACCACGATTCAGTTTTTCCAGGGCACTGTCTAAAAATCAATGACACAAATACACCACTAAAGTGAGAAAAGATCATGAAAATATGACTATATAGTAACAGTTTCAACTGTGATATAATAACTTCCTTTTGTAGTAATTTAATTCTATGCCTTTGAAAAAAAGTGTCATACTAACCACTTTCAGGAAAAGTTGGTCCCAGTCTGGATACCTTTAGGCATTTCACCCCAAATGGTTCACTCTGTCTAAAAATGACTGATAATTTGATTTGCTTTACCCCCAAACAGAATATTGTTTGGAAAGCGACAGCCATGCTGGGTCTGAGACAGACATGGAAAAGCACTCACCCTCTTTCCAGAGAAAACAAGAACGATTGTAAGCCCACCTTGCCTACCTTCTTTCAGGACTAAAACTAAACAGAAAATCTTGGTTTGCCCTTTTCTTTTCAAGTTGAAAAACACCCAGTTTCAAGCAGGTAGTGTCATATTTATATTTAAGTAATAAAAATTGATGTGGAAGTGCCAAAAAGCTTTATTTTCAAGTGCCTTTTGTGTTACAGTAGGTCCAGAGTTCTACTACCTGAACAGCACCGTACCATTTGAAAATAAGTTGTCTTTTTTCCCCTCCATTACTTCTTCTGAGAAGCAGTTCCAAAATAACACTCCTCCAACAGTCAGAATCCTGATTCTGAATTCACAGCTTATATTTAATTATGGTCACTTCACAGATATTTGTTATTGTCCCAGCATTGTCCCTTAGCTGAACAGCTCTTTTCTCCCCTTTGTGTTTTTCTCCACTGCTTAGACATGTATATTGTAGAGGCTACTAAGGTAGGTAAAACACCAGTATGAGGGTAGAATCCATCAGTGCCTGTACTTCTGATCAATATTAGTTATTATTTTATTTAATGGCCATGACACAAGAAGCATGAACTGCATTAATGTCATGTATGTGGGAAGCATCAACAATGTGTACCAGGACTGGAATATCATATAGATATATGTTTTTAAGGAACGGAAAAATACCCATCAAATGAAATGCAACCACCTAAAGCACAAGATGCTGTGCTTAAAGACTAATAGCAGAAACTTTTGCTCGGAGTTGGGGACTTGGGGTTGGAAACAAGTTTTCGCGCATATTGATCACACGTGAACTAATAGGCAAAGGGAACCCAGAAAAGATTGGGAAAGGCACTGCAGAGATAGTGAATATCTCTGCCATCCCACAGCGGCACTCAAATGCTTCAAATCTGAAGGGAGTGCAGAGAAGGATTGGGAGATAAGGTAATGAAGAACCCGTTTTCTGAGACATTTATTTGTTTAACCTCAGTCTGTCTTTTATTTTCTAATTCCCCATACAATTACAGTATTGCAGTAAAGTATTAAATCACAGAATCACAGAATGGCAGGGATTGGAAGGGACCTCTGGAGATCATCCAGTCCAACCCCCCTGCCAGAGCAGGTTCACCTACAGCAGGTTGCACATACTTTAAATCCACCTAAAACAGAATGGAAGGATACTGGATGAAGATGATGTGATTTAGTTTTTGTTCTTCTGCCCACTACAGTGCTTTCATTTTACTGATTTTCTTCCTCCTCTCTACTTTTGCCAAGTGTGGAAATTAACATGAATCTCCATGTCAGTCTTCCCCTGCTGTGCAACCAATTTCTAAGCATCAGGTTGAACTGCATAAGCAAACCTATCTTGTGCTCTACACTGCTGCAGCCATGCTGCTTCCGAGATGTGAAGTAATTTATGTACAGCTACACCACATTTTAAACAGCGCTGTCAATATGAGAACAGTTGAAAACTTTTAAAACTCCTCTTAGCTGGGCAGAATAACAGCACTCCAACAGTTAAGTGGAGTCCATTTTCAGAGATTCCTCTTCTCATAAAGACTTCTCAGTGACTGTGACCGATCCCTCATAACCAAAACCTTACCTCCAAAAACAGCCTTTAGAATCTGTTCAACTTTTGTTGCTTTCATACACCAGTGCCTTTCCTCTCAAAGGATCTGAGAGATTTCCCTGTGTCCTTGTGGTGATGAAGGCTAACCACATCTTGTGCTGTGTTGGGAAAAGTGTAGCCAGTACTTTTCTTGGTAGTTGCAGACAGTTTTGCAAGCAGTAATAGCAGTGATGTGCAGTGTGATAAGTTCCAACGGGACATTAGGAAAAAACTCTTCGCTAAGAGGGTAGTGCAGCTCCAGGACAGAGATTGACACCATCCTTGGAGGTTTTCAAGACTCAGCTAGACAAAGCCATTGCTGACCTGATCACCTGTTGAAAAGTCCTCTTTCCATTAGGCAGGTGGACTGGGTGATTTTCAGAGGTCCCTCCAACCAACACGGTTTTAGTTCTGTAATTTACAGTCTCTTATAATCCATTATTATATCTCCTGCTGTGTTCCACAGCTATCTCCATTTCCCTCCTTTTCTAGAGAGGTAACTCCTGTTCTTCCAGAAAATAAGTCTTCTATTTCCATCTTTTCCTTGCCCATGCTTTTCAGCGATTTAAATGTTTTTCAGGTCTGCTCCTCCTCCACTAGTGATCTCTTCCTCCGTTTAGATCTGTTGACGTATGTTTTTTTGGGTCATCCAACTAATTCAAGCATCTCTTCTCTATGTCATCTCATTTAATAGGTGTCTATAAATTTCAAGTGCCTGCACAGCCTCCTCTCTCCTTTCCTTTGCCCTCTATTTTCATATCGCTCTTTCACCAATCCTCCAGCTGCAGCGCTAATCCTCAGATCTTTTCTTCTGTCTGGCAACACTTCATCAGTAGGTAATTTCCATCAGGTACCTATTCAAGATTAGGAAATACCCTACAGCTTCTGCATCAAGTCCTTTTCATGCCTGTTCCATTTTTAGTCAGATTTTATGCATTAAAGAAACTGTATTTCTCTGTCCCTTGCCTGTTTTTAATAGACTGTGGAGGGTTTTTTTTGGATATGTCATATTGAGTCAACAACAATCTGCACGGGCATGAGGATATATAGTAACTTATGAAGACTATCAAGTTTGTGAAAGATGATTTCGCCTGACCTTTTAAAGACATGTGGTGTTTAAATTAGTTCTGTGAGTAAGAGATCAATTCAGATCAAACTTCCCTAAATTTAAAGAGAAAATTGTACTTCCTTCATCTCACCCTATAAAACCATTTTTTTAATGCTCTTTATTTCTTCGCTTTTATAGTCCCTGGACTTTCCTCAACATTGGCTACTTCCATTGTTAAATCTCAGCAGTTAACCATCCATCAGCTGTGATTAAAAGCAGAAAGCCTCAGCTGTCTGTGTTACTCAGCTCCCCCGGAGAAGACTGTAAACTACAAACTGCAGCAAACCACAGATCCCACAGATTCAAACCAAGCCAACTACCACCAACATTTGCAACCTTGTCTTTGATTTGAAATTAAGTGGGAAACTGAGAGAACACGCCACAACTTTTGGTATTAGTTGAAGTTCCCTAAATTGAGGAGATTTGATGAAACAAGGTAGCTAGAACTGACATGGCTGGTTTGAGATGTGACAACACATGAGTAAGTGACACAAATTTCTAATGCTGCAAACTTGTCGCTATGCCATTGTTTTCATGGTACTCAGTGATTTTCTTGAATATACCAGTTCCTAGAATCATAACACTACAAGAAAACACCAAACTTCACAGATTTTACGCATTGAGGACAATGACTGCAGTCTTCTGCTCATGGTGTACTTTAAACATATCTATTTACCTTAAATCACTCCCAGTCCTAAAGATCTATTTATTGAATTGCTTTGCTCATGAAAACTGGCAGTCATAATATTTGATTTATGTACAATATGTTTACCACAATAAAATACAAAAAGTTCATGTATCACATTGTCCCAACACATATTTATGGACTTTTATTTTTTCAATAGGTGGTCCAATGATAATTCAGATCTCGATAAAACACTTAAAAATGGACTCTTCTGACCATCGTTCCTAGTTTTGTTTGCCACAATTTTAGCCACAATTTTATGTCTCTTTTCACTACCTTTATATTAATAGTCTTGCAATATTTTGAAATAGCACTAGAATATCATGTCACAACATGGAGACTATGTTATCTGTAGAGGCAGGAAGGATTTAAATGAATTAGTGATACTGAAACAGAGCAGAAGGAAGTCTTTTTAAAACACATTTTTTCAGCTGATGGTAGGATATAGCATAACTGAAGAATAAAGTTTTTTATTGCTTGCTTTTTAGCTTCATTTTTCTTTTATAATAAAAATGCTTGTATTAATTCATATTTACTCCATCCTTTTTGTGTGTTAGTAAACTCTGCACAAACACTGACACCATCTGATCTAATGCTGCAGATCTGTTCCAATGGTTGGATACCAAAAGGTCTTTTAAGAATATGCTGTAATAAAAGCTGCCATTTTCTTTCTGTCTGACTTCTTTGTTTTGCCTTACCACAGTTTTATGTGTTAATTTTCTGAAAATTTTAGTCTTTGAAAGATGCAAACATAATTTCATCACAAAAAAGTAAGACAATATCCTATAATATACCAACCACGGGATCCTCAGAGTGATCCTCTCAGGGCCTTGCTCCTTTATCATTATGATTTGAAAAAACTTCCATAAAAATACAAAGTGGCTCATGAAGGGCGTTAGGGCTGTGACAGAAGCTTTTGTCTGACCTTTTGTGGGCTCAGGGGATTTAAATTAGTTCTGTAAGTAAAGAGCAATTCAGATAAAGATGCTCGAATGAATAAATAACTTGGAGAAAAAGGGAACCATTTTATTCAGGTTAAAGCTGAATTCTTTATGGTTTCTTTATGCTGAGTTGATTTTCTTTTCCAAGAGAAAAGAATATTTGATGGTGTAAAAAACCCACCTCTTCTCTCATACAAGATTTGCAATCAAAGGACTGTAAGTATCAGGAAAAGAAGTTAGATGCAATGTAAAGGCTAATCAGTTATTTTTCATGTGTTAGGTGCTTACGAACAGATTTTAAATTTTAGAGGGGATTATCTGTTCCTTTTTAGCTAATTTAACATAGGGCACAACAAACAAATTCAGTAAGCAGTAGGAAGTAGGAATTATAAGATTTAAAACTGTGATAATTAACAAATTAAGATAATTCAAATAGGCAATCTCTGTTCACACCTAATCATTGCCTCGTTTTTCTGTATCACGTTAATATGGAACACGGTTATAATTTCATTCAATTCCTATATAATAAGCACAGTTAATTGCAAAAGAAAACTAAGCAATGTTTTGCAAAACCGGAAAGTCTTTCAAAATTATCTTTTTTCTGGGATTCTTTGCCACCCTAGTACCATTACATAACCAAATCATGCTTTTTAGCTACAGGTATTAATGACAGCTACAGATAAGATGCTATCCAGTGCCCAAAACTAAGCCCCTCTGATGGTAATTTTAAAATTGTATCATCTTCTAAATAAGTAACTGGAATCAAATGCAACAATAGGTGGTGGAAAGAGAAGACTCTGCACAGAAGACTGCTTCTGGATATTAAGAATGACACAAAGCACTTTGAATTCACACATCTACTCCTAAATTTGCCCTAAAGGTCACAGAATTAATTCTAAAACCTGTAGACATCTTCACGATACTTTGTGTTACTGAGTCATTAAAAGATTGGCTGCACTAACAAGATAAATACTACAAGACCAGAAATCCAGAGCCAAACTATACATTCACATCTCTCAGGAGTGAAAAGGTTCACAACAAAACAGTATTTGAGACAGGATTTAATTTTAAATGTTTCCTCACCGGTAATCACTAGTCTCTATCATCTTTGCGCTGCTGAAAAGAGTTTTTGGAATAGACTGGTGAACCTAGGGCTATGTCTATGGAAGTGAATTAAACAGTGCTTGTGAGCGTTCCCAGACACTGGAATACGACTGCTCTGAACTTATTAGAGCGGTCCCTGGCATGCTTTTGGCTTGTACCAACTAGCAGTCTCCCAAGCAATTCCCAGACACCGTTTGGGAGTTAGAACATCCCACAGACCATTACCACCCAAGGATTTGCATCCAGCCACCCTGTTCTGGAGGCTGGCTGTGTTTGTTTGCTGGTGTACTTGAGAGTCAGTCCATGCCAGTTGGCTTCCATGCCTGGGAATATTCTTGGGAACAGTTTTATTTGCTAGTATAGACATACTCCTACCTCATTCCCACTGGTGCTGAGGATAAATAGGAGGCTTCAGGAAAGCAAAGACCGAATCAGTAAAGTTTCATTCACTTGGAATACCTTTTGACAGTCAAATTCATATGGTTGGCATCTTTTTTTTTTTCCATTTTTTTTAATAACCTAACTTTCCCTGTTATTTTAATCCCACTGCAACAAAGGCGACACCACATTCAGCTAAAGTCAGAAACAGTTTGAGTTGCAGCTTGCTTTTTCTGTATCTTGATTAATCCTACACAGAATGTCAGGCTGGAGTTACATTTAAAGGCAGAATATGTCAATATTCTAAGTAATCACAAACGAGTGCCCACAACCTCAAGCACTGTCCTGGAAGCCAGGAGATCAGAGCATTAATTCGTGCTCCTGCAGAGAGTTCCTACCTTGTTTTGGGAAAATTGTTTACAGCCCAGTCCATAATATCTAAACTGTTAGGCTACAAGATTACGCTTCCCCTCCGCCTCCAATAGACTCCATTTAAGCCTGCAATAAGATGATGATGCCCCAAAGCAGATCCCCAGGGACCCTAACGGTTAAGGCAGCCCTAAAGAGATGCCAATTTTAAATTCTTAACAGCTGAAGAGAGGGGAAAATGGAAGGGCCAGTGTCTCCCATTTGCAAGCTGAATGCTCTAGCAATTAGGATAGAAGGTACAGTACAACCCAAGTTCACTTGCTCCCTTCCTACTTCTAAGTACTTACTCTCAGAGGAGATCTAGATTCTTACCTTGCGGTCTTGATATAGATACACAAATCCCAAACAGAATGAGTTTTCAGACAAACCAATGTATTACCAGTACCTTCGGGATAATTTTAAGTGTCTCCTCAGAACATGACATTTTTGTGTTATCCTAACTTTGCCTAGTGCCAAAGTTCCATTCCTCAGTCCCAAACGCATAAAATTTAGCTGTACTGTGCTGAAATTACGGACACCTAATTGTTGTAATAGCTCCAGCTTTCAGATCTCTGCTATATTTACACAGCCTTATTACTCAGGGCCAGAGTCGAAGTACCCTGGGGTCTGACTACATGTTGACTATCACTTTGATTCTCATCTGGAAAATCATGGTGCCTCTCCAAAAAAAGAAATCTGAGGCAGAGAGTGGGACTGGCTCGTACCTGAGCTCCTGCTCCTCCGGGCCATACAGACATAGCTCAAGCCATTTGGCTCTTTGAATTCAAACACAGATTTCAAAGTCAGTAGAAACAAAGAACTGCCTTAATTCCCCATGTGTAATATGAGGAGTAGAAGAACTTATTCTACTTTACAGGGGTCGGGAAGATAATACATTCCCAAAATTGTAGCCACTCAGGCAACACACCCTGGCAGCCACGTGAAACACGCAGCCAAAAAGATGAAACGTCTTTGGTGGCGCAGAGGGGACTGAATGATGGAGGCAGTTATGGATCCCTGTTTCTCAGGACAGACTCACACTATCCAAAATCCTGGTGAAAGCTTCTTTACGTACACCAGCTGAGTATAGCTGAAGGGCGAGGTACTTGCAGCTCTGCGGCACAGGAGCAGAGCGGGGCAGGAGCCAGCAAAAGCAGGCTGGATGCCAGCTGAGTCCCCCAGTGCCAGGGGAATTCTCAGCTGGGAGAACCTGGCTGCCTTCCAGCCTTGCTCCTCTACACATATATATATATCTATCTGTGTGTGTATATGTATAGCAGAACTTTTAAAGGAATAATTACCTTCCATATGTCTTCTACTTTGACTAGAAGATTTTTATCTAGCCTAGTATAGAATAAACCTGCAGCTGTCTGATCTGTGATTACCCTCAGCTTTCACATAAACCAGATTTTTAAGCAATCATGTTGACAAAAATTTCTACGCCTCTCTTCTCAGAAAAAAAAAGAAAGACTAAATATCCCAACAGTGTAGTGGCTGGAATACCTGTACTAGAGAAGAAATGTAGAAAGAAGAAATGCACTCCAAAGATCTGCAATAACAGAAAATACCTTTTTGCACCTAGCACAGAAATATGTTGGCTAAAAGCAGAAGGGAAGAAGGAAAACCTAAATGGATTTCAAGATAAAAGTAACTGTTCATTTCTTCCATCCTAAAAAACTCCCGACTTTACCAGTTACCAGGTGTTTCTAATTTAATTCATTTCATTAACTTCTTACAACTTGTTCAGCCAGCTCTGCAGACAATTGATTTTTATTACTACATGCCTCAGTGACTTTCTACACTAGATTTTTTTTCCTACTGACTATACAGTTCTTCAAATCTCTTCAAAATTATATTTTATTTTGTTTCTGTCTTTTCAGAGTTTAGTCTGTCTTTTCAATCAACCTTATCACTTATTTAGCACATTCTTTGATAAAGCAAATATAATAGGTATTATATCAAATATTTACATATTTGCTGCTTTCAGAGGCGTGATTTCAAAGTTTTCATTATGGTGTTGCTGCTAGTGAAAAATGCTGACAAGACAGAAAAATAGCCTGATTATGACACTGTAACTATTTGATATATATTGGGCATGTGAAACAAAAATATTTGGAAAGTACTTTTGAATAATAAAGGAGCTTTTAAGATCCGCAACTGAGGATATCATGTGATGGCGCTGAAACTTCTTAATCAGATTGTTTCCACCCTTAATTACACAGGCAGAGTTCACACTGACACCTGCTGTTAAGATTGCCTAACTTTTCACATTATAAGACTATTTTCAATTTCATTGCCAATTTAACTGTGTGGGCTGATCTTTTCTGGGATAAGTGTCATCTTCAGATTTAAATCAAAGGAAAAAAGAGAAATCAGTGTTTCAGATGAAATGTTTTTCTGATTTTTAAGAATTACATGGGGGATAACAGCTCACTTAATTCATATGGACTCTCAGTCAATTCATTTAAAAAAAATCAGTTATCTTCACCCTTTGAAACAAGAACTTAAAAATCAGCAGAATTTCACTTGCTGATGTTCTCTAGAAAGGCTCCAGAAAAATCAGACAGTACACACTGACCTAAGTGGAAGGGTATTACAATTTTGTATCCAACATCTTTGAAGATTACACTTGGTTTTGCTCTGGGAAATCACCAGGAATGAGAAAAGACAGCTGGGGAAGGCAAACGCAGACAAAGTAGGTAGGATAATGCAGACAGAGGTGTAGCAATGGGGTGTATGAACCAGAAGAAGGATAGACAAGCTCAGTAAGGTGTGCAATGACAGCAAGCACTGAAAAAAGAACAAATATTAAAAAGAAAAAAAGAAGGAAACACTGGGGGGGCAACAAACCTTTAAATAATGAAGTATTTAAATCACAACTCTAAAGTCTTGACACTTCTCTGCTCTTTGGTAAATAATTATGAAGCAAACTGCCATAATTTTCCATCTCTTTCTATTAATGAGTCCAAAAAAATGATAACCCACTTTTGTTACATCTCTGGTAATAATATAATGACAAACTTTTGTGCTGACAACCTAGAGAGCCCAGGCAGATAACTCATATGGAAGATAAGCATGCCGTTGTTCTAGTGTCCCCCAAGAAAAGTCAGCAACAGGTTTCTGTGCAGTTGACTGCATACCTGGAAACTGAATCCAGATAAGTTATGCTCTTACAAAATCATTTGTTCTCATGAAAGTGATATTACCCAATTCATGTTACATAGGGATAAAATCAAGGCAACAATTCTGAAACACCCTTTGTAAAAGAAATGATGTTTAAATTGCTGGTATCCCTAAAATTGTTACTGTTGAGTACTCATCTGCTAAGACCTCCATATGAAATTGTTCTTTGTTTTTTTAATTAGGATGATTTTACACTTTATTCTTCTCCTTATCCTCCCTCAGAAAATTTGGAATAGGGAAGCTTGGGTTTCTAACCCTGAGTTTGCTGCTAGCTTTCTGTATGACTTTCGAAAATTCAGTAAACCCATCTGCCTTTGCTGTCTGCAATGTCTATAAAATAGATACAAGTGCACGCGATCTACCAGCAACTTACAGAGCTTTCCACATATACATTGTCAGCTTCATCTTGGGCCACGTTAGCAGATGCTAAATGTAGCAAAGACCACAATTAATATCAGTAAAGGGCAATCCTCAATGTCTTTGATGTAACTCAGCTTGGTATTTATGCTTTCCTTCTCCTGCACTGACAACTCACACAACCCCAACGTTTTACGGTCATCTGCCACCTAACTAACACTTCCTTAAGTAGAACACCTGCAGAGATTTTAACCACAGCCCACGGTAATTTAGCTGCTAATGGTCTACATTACACCAGCAGCCATAAACTGGTTGGAATCTATCTGGTTGTCTCAGTCCTATAAGGTTTTAACATAGAAAACAGACGAACAATTGGTTTCTTTTCCTTATTTAAATAAGGAAGAATATTAAAATAAAGACTTGTTATGATGCTGATTGATGTATTTTTTGGGCTGGTATATTCTTCAAATACCGATAAAGATTATAGAGAATAGCTGTCCTCCTGATGTCAATTGGAACTTATTACGGGTTTTGTTTAGTTTAAAGTCACAAAGGTCATCCAAAAGCTTCATGTGGAGCTGGACTCTGAAATAAATTAAAAGATATGTGTTTATAATTTGCATTTCAACAAAATAGTTAAAAGAGAGGAAAAAAAGCATACAACAGCTGAAAAATTGCAAATGTAAATGAGCATTGAAATAATTGTATTTGGTTATGTAAAATTACTTGGTCCAGTATTTTGCGTTCAGTTGTGGTCATGCACCTTGCAATGTCTCTGTGCACAGAACTGCTGGGCAGCATTCACCAAGTCTTCGGATGCCCTCAGGGACCAACAGGTGACATTAAGAGGTATTCTGCTCCGTATCTTAGTATCTCTATTTCCCTATTTTTATGGGGTTTTACCCTTTGACTTTTCCTTCAACTCTCTTTTTTTATGATGATTCTGATGATGATTATTATTTGTTGCCCCAAATGACAACCTAGTTTCTTCCTGGTTCCTTTTTCTGTAGCTTGCCCCTTGTCATTGAAAACATCTCCTTTCAGCCTAAACAATTGTAGCTTAAGTCATTTTTCATATGGAAGTTATTCTATGTCTCTGATCACCCTTGTTGACCTTGACTAAATCTTCTCCAGCCCCTTGTATTTCTTTGAGGTGGTAGGGAAGGACACAGTCAAAACTGCACAACATATTACAGGTATGGTGAAACCAGAGATTTACATAATGGCAGAGTGACATTCTCTGTTTTGATCTTCATTCATCTCCTAATGGCTCCTAACATTTGATTTACTCTCTTGAACACTACTGAGCACTGAGTGATGTTTCTGTGTGACTATCTATCATAACTCCCAACTCTCAATCCAGTCAGCTCTGAGCTCGTGTTAAGTGATATTAGGATTTCTTCCCCTTACCTACATCACTGTACATTTATCTACACTGAATTTCAGCTGTCATTTTATTGCTCAGTCACTAAGTTTTACTACCCTGAATAAATTAACATCATCAAACCTGATTATCTCACCGCTAACATGTTTTTTGGAGTCATTTATGAGCATGTTGAACAGCAAAGGCCCTAGCATAGACCTTATGGAACCTTATCTGTCACCACCTTCCACTGTGAAAACTGACCATTTATTCCTGTCTTCTAACCATTTAGCCATACAAGGATCTTCCATCTCATGACATGGTGCTAAATTTCCCTAAAAGCCTCTAATAAGGCACTTCTCAAAAGCCTTTTGGAAAAACCAAATAAGCTATATCAACCACACCACAGTTATCCACATACCTGTTGATAAGACTTCAGAAAAGCCAACATGGCTTTTCTCAAAAAGATCATTTTATTAAGATATTCAGTAACTCTCTTCCTGATAGCTAATCTGCATGGTACAGATGTTGTGCTTAAAAACCTTATCTTCTTCTATGGCCTCACTGTATCAAGGCCATGTTCTCAATGCCTGGTAAATCTGACTCCCTAATTTTTATAGCTTCAGTATCTGGCTGGGGAGATGGTGTTTGTGTTTGGCACCAGTATTATTGTGCTTGCCATAAGCACAACACTAGATGTGCTTTAAAATGGGGTCGGTTCTATGATCTATTTCAAGTAGGGGTGTGTGTGTGTGTGTGTGTCACAACAATCATGTCAGCACAGCCCAGAGTGACAAGAAGTGGGGAGAGGAAAAAGCATTGAGACAGCGTTCGGGAGGAAATTTCTAAGTGAAAACAGCCACCAAATATTTCACAATGTGCAGCTACATCCCCAGAAGGACTCCGTATACAGTAATGCTCCTTCACATGAATTAACACTATAAAACCACAAACCAATCACTTACGTTGTATTATTTGTTATCACACGGGTTTCCAAAATTACTACACTGTGAAAGTGAACATTTAGATAAATATATTGACTTAGAAAATGTCAGGCGTATGTTTAAACCAGAAATACTGTTATCAGATTTTTCTACGAAATGCAATGTTCTTCTGTTGTTCAGGGAAGTATAACTGCTTACTTTCTTAACTCTCACCTTCCCTGCAAGCACATACTCACTTCTCTTTGTGCTTTCTCAGTGTGGGCTCATTTATATCAATAAATACCTCTGTGTGTGATACAGCATGACAGACTCTCATCAGCAAGTAGGAAAAATACATGCTTCTGAAATTATAAAAATCCATTAGCTACCTATCTAAATAAAGTATGGATAAGCACTATTTGGTTACAGCAGATCTCCCACCTTGCTGAATGAAGCTGGAAATCTTTATTTTTTCT
The DNA here is from genome assembly GCF_000708025.1 of Charadrius vociferus. Classification (NCBI taxonomy): domain Eukaryota; kingdom Metazoa; phylum Chordata; class Aves; order Charadriiformes; family Charadriidae; genus Charadrius; species Charadrius vociferus. The sequence goes on from NW_009648539.1 coordinate 1,582,127, forward strand.
TCCTCAGGATCAAAGCATTTACCCTAAATTTTTATTTCAGGGTAACTCCTATGCACAGTCTAGCTCTGAAGTCCATAAATTTGTTTCCATTGAATTTTTTTGGGGGAAAAACAATTCCTGTGCATTTGAATTGTGAAGCTTCTACAGTCTATGCAGAATCCAGCTACCAGAGCTCAGTAGTGTCCAAATACAAGCAAATACAATATATTTGGACAAATGCAAGCACTGTGTCCAAATCGTAGAATCATAGAATCATAGAATACCAGGTTGGAAGGGACCTCAAGGATCACCTGGTCCAACCTGTCTTGGCAAATACAAGGATGTTGTTTTTTTTTCTATAAACAGAATGTCATAGAATCATAGAATGGTTTAGGTTGGAAAGGCCCTTGAAGATCATCGAGTTCCACCCCCCCTGCCATAGACAGGGACACCTCCCAGTAGACCAGGTTGCCCAAGGCCACGTCCAGCCTGGCCTTGAACGCCTCCAGGGATGGGGCCTCAACAACCTCTCTGGGCAACCTGTTCCAGTGCCTCACCACCCTGCAAGTGAAAAACTTCTTCCTAATGTTTAATCTAACCCTGCCCTCTTCCAGTTTATAGCCATTCCCCCTCATCCTATCGCTACATGCCCTAGTAAAAAGTCCTTCCCCAGCTCTCCTGTAGGCTCCCTTTAGGTACTGGAAGGCCACAATAAGATCTCCCTGGAGCCTTCTCTTCTCCAGGCTGAACAGCCCCAACTCTCTCAGCCTCTCCTCATAGGAGAGGTGCTCCAGCCCTCGGATCATCCTCGTGGCTCTCCTCTGGACATGCTCCAGCAGGTCCATGTCTTTCTTATGTTGAGGACTCCAGAGCTGGATGCAGTACTCCAGGTGGGGTCTCACAAGAGTGGAGTAGAGGGGCAGAATCACCTCCCTTGATCCTTCATGCGAATAGAACAGTTTTCCAAACATGGTCTTCATAGTGAAAAAAAATCCATAAAGTGTAATTTTTATGAATGGAAAGCCTCATTTCAGAAACTGCTTCGCAGGAGAGGCCTTTATAACTGGAGGGGAGAATGAAGGCCTGAGCCTGTACCCTTTCTTTCAACATTTGAAACATGCACATGTCAGAAAGAAGTTTACTCTTGCATATACATGAAATCATGAACTCGTTGTAGACACAAAGATAATCCATTTAGTAACTGGGGATTCTTGACAACAAAATGGATGTAGGAATGCATTTAAAAAGGCATTATCTTGGTCATTACTTGTAAAGCCTACTACATATTCCAACAGCATCTGGATATACCAAGAGACGACCAGGGAAGTTCATGTTTTAGAGGCCTTCTAGGATTTTACATGCTCTCAAGAACTCATGAAAGGTTGTTGTTTTTTTTTTTAAAAAACAACTGTGGTCAATAATCTGGGGAACCAACAAACCAGTACATTTCTGAGTTCTATAAATGACAGCTGAATTCTGTAATTGTCAGATTAAGATCCTCATAAATTAGAAATAGGAATGAAGCTGCAGGAGATTGAATGAAAATACGCAAAAGCTCCATGTTAACATTATGAAGAGATACAGACAAGCGCAATATGGACAGCAATTCTTCAACACAGCAGTCTCAGAGATAATTTACCATGTAACATAGGAAAAGCACAGAAACAGCAAAAAGCCTGCCCATGAACCCACCCCCAACACTAAAAACCATCAAAAAGCAATACAGAGCAGAGAAGACAAGCAAGTTACAAGATCACATAAAATCACTCATGGTGTACTATGAAGAAAATTAGGATGATGGATGGGCCTTCTGTTTGGGGTCATACACTTGTAGCAGAAGAAATTATCATGACAAAACTTGTAGACAGGGAAAAGGAAAGAGTAGAGGGAAGAGGAGAGGAAAGAAGAGGAAGAAGGAAGGGAAAAAAAGGCAACATAAAACAGAAAACATAAACCTCAGTATATGATAAGACATCAAGACAAGGCAGCATACAAACAGGAAATTAAATGCCAAGTACACAGTAAAACATCAGTGAACCTAGTAGATTACGAAGACTCCTATACTGTTCCTTGAGAATAGAGAGCAAAATTGCAATCACAAAAAGATGGATTAAAATTATACAACACATGATCATAAACCCACTAGGATCATGTAATTACCCCCCCCCAAAAAAGGACACACAAAGCAAACTTGCAGAGAAAGCTTAGAGGCTGCGATTTCAGGGAGTTTCAGGCAACACAGAAACTAACGTCACTAAAAGAAACATGACACTTTTTACAGCAAATTTTTGACAAATTATTTAAAACAGATTCAAAAGCAAAATGAAACCAACACCCCATACTGTCTAAGGCACATAATACACTACGGTATCCCTGCAGCAAAGCAAAGCTGCTGAAAGATTAGTAGGTTTTATTTGAAGGACTAGAATATCTTCCAGGCATGTTACACCTGCAAACAGAAAATACAGTTCAGCCGGTGGAGTACCTGCACCACCAGACATGCAGTACATAAAGAGACAAAAAATGGGAGCACCAAATGCAAGAGAAAAGACACCAGTTATAGAGCCTGTGCCTGATCAATGTGATGGTAATAACTGCACATTTAGGAAAGCTGCACAGGAAAATCATAATATCTCTGCCCAGTTTTACACATGGAATGAGCCTTAAAATCCCAGGGTAGGACTCAGCATAGATAAGACTGTTTTGTAGGGATCCACAGCTATCCAATTAGAGCTCCAACACCAACAACAAACATCATTTTTATCCTTTAGGTGATCTGTTTGAGTCTGTGCCTGGCTGACAGCAGGTGAAAATCACACAGTTGTGGGATATCGAAGTTCAGTGGCAAACACTAAAAGCAGCTGGTAGACTCAGTGCTGTTCTTATTGGATTAGTGGTCCTGGCCTCAAAATACAGTAAGATTTCACCTTTAATACAGCTGTACTATCACATTATACTACAGTACCATGGTATACGACCTCACTATCCTGATGAATTTTCTCTCAAAAACTGCATATGCAGCCTTATGGCTGACAATGAGAATTTTAGGGATATTAAAGCAGCTAACAGTATTTTCATTTACCTTTTCAATCTTTTTTTTTTTTTTTTTGCAATGAGTGTAAACATTATATTTTTACAGAGTATTAATTTTTAATCAAAACACTATTTCTACTGGAATATCAGCTGGAGAAGCAAGCTGGTTGACAGGGCTGGAAACCCAAGTCCTTTAGCCATACGGAAGCAAATCAAGAAAAAGTAGGAGGCAGCCTTTCTTTGATGAGTGAACAAACCAACCCAGCAAAGCAGAAAACATTTATTTTTCCTTGGAAATGAATATGTTAACATTGGAAAACTACTTCTTTAGTGAAATCCTTCATACAAAATGTATACTGCAGTTTCTTGCAGCATATAATTTCAACAGTTACATACACACTAAATATCACCATGTCTATTTTAGCTTTGCTATTATAGTAATATGAGAGAATACTGCTGCTTTTATTGACATTCTCACATTACTGCAGGTTCTAGTACAGGTTATGTCCGATAAGCATAAAGTTGCTCTTCCTAGTACAGCTTATTTCATTTTGGCAACAGGTATAAGTCAGTCCTGAGCGTATTTGCTGTTTTGTGCCTAAAGGATGCAAATGTGCTGGTATAGCTATCAAAACATCCTTCTATGGAGGCCTGGCTATACTGTGTACATAGGATATTGCGATGGCCTTTATTTCTCTGGCTGAACACAGAACTACTTTGGTGTATTGGTATTTCCATCATGCAGGGGAAATTGCAACGTTTTCCCTTAAAATGCCATTGCCTGAAGTCAAACCATGACACAACAATACATTCATTAGAAGTACATTTGTTTCTAGTTCACAAGCCTTCAGACATGCAAAAGCTAAAATATGATAATTCAAAAGGCATTATGCTTATTTAAATGTCATGATTTTAAGCAAACTGTAGAGGGATTTGCCAACCTGGAGTACTACACACCTACAGCTTTAACTCAGGGAAAATACTGTGCTTGGAAAAGGTGGACAGAGAACTGTTACACGACCCAGTTCCCTAAAATGAAAAGAAAATTATTGAGCACATTCTAATCAATTTTTTTGGAAACATATATAAAAAGGATAAATTTGAAGTTTTATTGGAGAGAGTAATGAATTCATCCTGACTTAAAATTCATGCTAGAATCAAAATTTTCAATCACCTGTTTCACTGGTAAGTACAGCAAATAATTTTATGTGCCCTCTTTAAAAAAAAAAAAAAAAGGTTGAAGCATAATCTGACAAATGGAAGCAATCTGTTCAAATCAACCAAACCCAAACTGAAGTTAGACAGCTGGCACGGGAACTGTAGTCCAGACACGTCAAGCGTGGTAAAGCCAAAAGTAACTGAAAAAAGTATCTTACAACAGTAAGGGTCTGACAACTGTAACAGTAAATAGTATCCTATTTTACAAGTAGCTTTACTGAGATGGTTCACCAGATTTCATCAGTTTGCCTTAAAATTTAGTAGCACATCTAGTACTACTACTTGATAGTAAAACCTAGAATTCAATTTGTTCTCTGGCCTTGTGTTAACCTTACTCTCTCTGTTGCTATATTCTTCATCTGTAGATAAAAAACAAGCATAACTTTTAATGGTGCATATTTTAAGGGCTGTCACTACCGCTGCTTTTCTTCCTAGAAATTAGCAATACCAGATAAAATTAATGACAGAAAGAGTTAAAGGCCAACCATCTAGCACTCTCTGTATTACATTACAGATTCCATCTGGGAAACAGACCCATGTTTCCTTTGCATGGACAGCAGAGCATGAGTAATGGTCTGCCAGGCTCTCACCGGAGAAGACACTGGGTTGCAATGCCTGGGCACACCCCAAAAACTGAGAAGTTTCCTGTGTAGCACCTCTAGAGTAATGCCAGAGACTTTAGAGACTGTAATAGGTTATTTTATTATTTACAAAATACAACAAATTTTAAATATTTTGAAATAGCAGCATCTCTGCAAACATAGACAATAGATTGATTAACAAGTAGAGCAACAGTTTTAGCCATGCATGCAGTGCCTTTCTTCCAGGCGTTGCAAAGCGCAGGTGAAAAATATGTCAATCACACAGACAAAGAAGGGAAATTACACAGAGATTAAAGAGCTTCAATACCTTGAAAATGGCTGTAAAGTTAAAGACAGTGTTTTAGGCGTATGATTTACCACTGGATTTCCATGTTAATAAAAAGTTATTTTCATATGCTCAATATCTATTCAATATACTTTTCATAAACTGCTACTTGTCTCCCAGTACCACAGGCTCCTTGAGGATCTGAAGTAAAATGTCTTTTCTACTTTTATGCAGAGCTAGTTCTGTACAGAATGAGAGAGTGATGCAGAAGTGCTAAAAGACTGATAGGCAATGACAAACGTAGCACATAAATTCGGAACAGATGATGCATACTTTTGCAGTACAAAATTAACCATGATTGTATATACTGCTGCTGGACACTGAAAGACATGCAGGGAACGATAATGTTGAAAAGCTAAAATAGAAATTAAAGTTGGCTTTTGCATTAGACTTGAAAAATGAGGTACAATTTTTGTTGCTATCAGTACAGACAGAAGCTGCCTGCACATACAATCCCACTTACACTCCTGTCGAGTGCACATCAGTTCTTCTAAAAACTGAAACAAAAATCAAGATTCAAAGTTCTTAATCCTAATACAGAAGACGTCAACAAACAAACAAACAAAATAACCAACCAAAAAAGAGAATCCTGATAACAAAATTAGAACTAAATCAGGAGGAGCAGTTAAAACAATGAGGTTTTGCAAAGTCGTTTTAGATACTGATTCAGTTTGGGTTCTTTATTTTTAAGTCCTGTCCCTAGGGCCTAACTGAAATATTGTGAACAGCTGTCACCTTGTCTCACGTACTTGTAGCTCACTGCTGAAACGACCGGCAGTCTTAATTTTCAGCACAGAACCAGCCCATAACCACCAGGGGCCACTGCTGTTCTTTGCCTTTTCCCTGCGTGTGGCTGGGCTGTAGAGAGTAGGCAGCTCAAAAGGAGCTCCAGGCAAGGGTCACAGCAGCTTCAGTTCACCTTTCCGTATTTATCAATTCTACACCTCTGCAGAGAAAATTAAAAACAGTACGCTTTTTACTGGCAGATAGAAGAACAATAAAATATCTAAATATTGCCTACCCAACCTTAGCCGTCAGAAGAAATGAAACCTTGCATTCCGAAAAACTGATTTTATTCTTTGATATGATTAAATTTGATAGCTAAAAGCAAGTTTTTGGATGTAATTTAATTAGGTATCTGAAAGGCATTTAACTTCGAAATGATGAAAAAAATAGTTCCATATATTTGCAACATAATAGTTTTCTCATGTTGAATGTTAATTATAACTTTGCTAGTTCATTTATATTGTTAAGTAATGCTTTGCTTGTATAATTTACAAGCATCGGTACCCAGCCTGCCCTATTTTTTTTGATCAGTGTTCTGAAGTACCCACCTAATACTATTTGTGGAGACTACAGAAAATGCCATTAAAGTAACAAATGAGGGCAGGGGCATCCAGCCTGCTTAACTAAGCCTACATCATATCAAATGTGTTTTAATACAGGCTACTGAAACACTATATGGTTTAAAATAAAGAAACCAGTTGGGTCATGGCTATATGGAATAGGGGGAGAAAAAAAGGGATATCCTGGAAAGCAATGAGAACAACTGTTTAACTGTTGAGTAACAAAGCAGCAGCAGCCTGGCTCAGCGGGAAGTGAGTTTTGGATCATTCTTTGGGTGAAAGACTGAGTAGTCACAAAAAAGGAAGGTTATCCATGCAGGCAGTATTCTCACAGCAGTTCCCTTTGTACCGAAATACACTTTTTAAAAGGGTATTTAAAAATTAAAAGGTGCAGAAAGAAAACACAACCCAGAGAAACCTTTAGAATCTTAAATAGGTCATGCTATTCAGATAATGAAAAAAGATTAATCGTCACCCATCAAAAGCAAGTGTTTTGTATTAGAAGTTTTTTATTTAGCAAAAAAGACACATAATAAAAATCTCATTTTAGAAGCTGAAGCCCTATGAATTCAAAGCTGAAATACAGCCATTTCTTTGGAGGCAACAAAGCAGCAGAACACACCATCAATAAAAACATCTGCATCTTTACAGGTACCTTTCCAGAGGGCACACTTCCACTGCACACGAATTACAGGTGGCAGATTTAAACATTATGGCTTAGAATACCCCAAAACTGCTATTAAGTGATCCGGCGATCTGGATTGATGATATGACACGTATTCCCCGCACCCACCCCCAGATCTCCTAAGGCCGGCGGCGATGACGGCAGCAGCGCTCAGGCCGGTCACAGGCCCGACCCGCAAACCCCGCCAGCCCGGACAGGGATGTCTGCCGGGGGCAGACGCCGTTGGGGGACCGGGGTGAGCCCCACACACCGCTTCCTGCACCCTTCAGCCTAAAACCACAACCCACGGAGGGGACAGGAGGGGTAAGGCCGGGAACGCCGCCCAAGCCCCGGCCTGCTTCTATGCTCTGAACGGGAAACTTCAGCCCAGGACGCTGAAGCGACGTGCGCGCAGACCCGCCGTGCCGCCGCCTACACTCAGTAGGCCCCGACCGGACCGGAGGCCCCGACGGGGTCAGACCC
>NW_009648539.1:1590959-1738903 GCF_000708025.1 Charadrius vociferus
CCCCCCTCCCCCCGGGCAAAATTAATGAGAGCTTCCAATAAAGGATGATAAACGGGTAGAAATGGCATTCAACTCTTCCACCTCTCTGATTACAAGAGGGCTTCCTTTTTTTTTTTTCTTTTCTTTTAAGGCTTTAAAAGACACCTTTGTAGTCGCTTTCTTTGTGAGTATGTGTAGAAAAAAGAACTGTTTTTTTCTGCCAAGCATGTGTTAAAACTGTCTCACGCTTTAATTTTTAATTTTTTTCTTGCATTTTAGTGTCGCTGGTAACTAGACAATAATTAAGGGCAGGATTGGCTTGATGGGCTTGTTTTTTTCTGACAGCATTTTGTAGCTAGTGAGTTTTCTGGCTCTTTTGGGTTGTTCATTCCTGTTGATGTTAGTAGGGACCCGTTGAGTAGTATCTGAATAAAGCCCACAAACTGTATAAATACTGTCTTTCAGGTAGACCTGAAACCCTCTTCAATGACTTTTCTCTCAGTAGAAACATGTAGCAGTAGATTGTTCTTGGTTTTTTGTTGGTTTTTTTTTTACCAGGTAGAATGGTGAGAGATTTCATAAAACTTTACAATGACACGGTTATTTCAGTCACAAAACGTGAACTAATTAATATTTTCAGTTTTAATTTAAAGTGTCTGGTTTTCTGAATGCTTGCAGATGAGCTCTGCCTCTTCAAGAGGAATGTGTAGGTGAGCCTTCTGTGGAATGCTCTTTGTAGAATTGAAATGTGCTGGCATTTCAAATCCTGAAATGCTGTACTGTTTCACGAGCACTGGAAAGTTGGGTAAAGTGTTTTCTCCAGTATGGAATGCCAAATGGGCTATAGGTTCCTACCAGAAGTTTTTATTATTTTGTTGTTGTTGATGTAGACATTGATCTCAGCTTTTGAGGACGAAATAATAAGTGTATAAAGAAGGATCCAAAGAGCTTTGGCTGTTAACAGTTTTGGAAACTGAGCAGCTTTTTGTTAAAGAAGTTTATTGTAACTAAAATGTCTACTTCTCTAGTAGTTCTTGCAAGGGCACATATGTGTCGTATGTATGTATGCTCCTGTAATAATGGCACTATATATGAATGAGAAAAAGATCAAGACTAAGACTAGCTGTCAAGAAACAGTGTGTAGTAGCTGTATTCCTCTTTCTTGTATCTGGCCCTTGATCCTTAGACCCTTCCTATGGTAAGAGGTACGGGACTTACTGCGAGTTTGATCGTATTTTGTATTTTTCATGTATTTAACTTTTTAAAAAGAAATTTGCTAGTTTATTAATGAAATTCTTTCATAGAGACAGTGTGATTGCAGACAGCAGTTTAGAATTACAGGGTCTAGGGCTACCACAGGGATTCAAAGACGTCTGCTGTCTGCAATTGCAAGGACTCTGCCCTGTACAGGCAAGTATTGTGGGTTCTGGAGCCTTTAGGCCTTGAGATTTCAGCAGTTTGGGAAAACAGCAAAGTCAGTGTTGTCAAGTGTTGCATTTTTTTCTACGCTTATACGTGGCTAAAACAAGGTATGAATGAGCAGGAGAGCTTGAATCTGGGGATTTTATGTTCTCGGGACATTTGGCTGTTTGTCCCATTCAGACACAGGCTGACAGACTTTGAAAACTAGTTGTGAATTCCATAGGCTTCACTTTTAGCAGGAGGAAATTTATTTAGAAAATACCTGTTTAAAAAAATAAATTTCATATCTTTTGCTTAGGAATTTATATATTTTTAGTTTTTGTTCCTTTTTAATGTGGCCCTCAGAATTCCCTACGACCCTGGTACACTAATGTCTGTCACAGAACAGAAGTGTTGCTTTCTGTAGTTGTACAGTCTGTAGGTTTATGGTAATACAATTTTGTTTGGAAGAAAATAAAGGTGAATCAGTAATGTTTTCTTGTGCAGCTTCCTTAGACTTCTTTAACCACTGTGCATGTCAAATACTAGAGCGAGTTCTTTGTTCAAGGAAAATTAAGTACGTTAGATAAAAAACTGAGCTCAGGCAGAGATAATCAAAACAATACTTTGACATCAGTGGCTGCTGTTCTAAGAGAGCTTTTTGGTAGTGTTTTCCCAAAACCGTCTTGCGATTCTGTCTTTTTTTCTTTCCTTTTTTTTAAACACTTCATTGGACTGTTCACATTGACCTCTCTGATAGGCACAAACGGAAACACAGGAGATTCTGTCTGAGCATAATTTGGTTGGATTTGATGATCTTAAAGGCCTTTTCCAACCTAAGAGATTGTATCGTTGTGTAAGGAAACAGTTTTTTACTGTGAGGGTGACCAAGGACTGGCATTGGTTACACAAGGAAGTTGTGGAGTCTCCTTCTGTAGAAATAATTCGAAACCCACCTGTACACAGTCAAGGGCAACAGGCTCTAGGTGGCCCTGCTTGAGTGGAGGGGTTGGACAAGATGACCTCCAGAGGTCCCTTCTGACCTTAACCATTCTGTGATTCTCTCCTTTGTGGTGGCTGAAGTATAGGGTATGATTGTCAAGAAGCTTAAAAGAGTGAATCTTCTGTGATTTGGGGTTTTGCTAACTCCTTGATTCTTGCTCTGGTTGCTTAGCAGTGGTTGTGTAGCAGATCTTTTTACAGAGGTGTGGCAGGTCCTTGGCTCTTGCCTTTCTCATCAAGGTCCGACGAGACCTTGGATATATATGAAGCAAGAAGAACGCATTAGAAAAATTGCTCCTCCATGCAGATGTTTCTAAAGAAAGAAAAAGACAAGCAGCCCTCAACAGATTTTTGGTGTTAACACACTGATTCATTTACACAGGTTCTTGTGACACAGCTTCTAACCTGAGAAGGAAGGTAACATGAATTATTTGTGCGTGTGGCCTCAGAGTTTCCAGTGTGGCTGCTGTGGTTCTAAGTGACCCGCATTACAGTGTTTGCACTGTCAGAGTTTTAGGGCATGTGAGTCTTCTGTAGTCCATTGTGCATAGTCGCCAGCATTCATTTGAGAACCACTGGCTGAGGAGCAGTTCTGTTTATTCTGTTCCCTTAGGAGTCTCTTGAAGACATGAGAAAGCAATTTCCACTGCTATTGTGCAGCTAAGGTAGCACAAATAAAACACGCAGGGGAACATTTATTGTGTTCTACTTATATTGGTATATGCCCTTTTATGAATATATTTCTCAGATTTAAGCTTGGATATCTTAGTGATACTTTCTTAGTGATAGTGCCTCAAACTGTTACCTTTACGTTTAGTTTTACTACCTGACTTTGCGTAAAATATTCTCTGTATGCTTTCTTTAAGATACTAGCGTAACAGAAGATGCTAATTTTAAATATTTTTGGGAGAAGTGCCTGAAAATTGAAAAGAAAAAGCCTTAAAACACACAGGTGTTTTGGAAGGTGCAATATGATATTGCTTTGATAAAAGTTTTTAAAAATATGGTAGACCTCATTGTAAGGATGTTATTTTGAAAAAATCTTACTCGACTTCTTGTTTTAATTAGAATTTAGTGATGAACAGTTGCTATTAAGCTTGTATTGAAAAAAATATCAGGCTTTTACTGTTCAGTTGGATAGCCAATGAAAAGACAATGTTTGAAGATGTATTTGTTATAGATCCAGTAAAATACTTTGGGTGCTTATGGCTATTTTACTAGCTACAGTAGTGGTCAAGGGTTTTCTGCAGGTCCTATGAAAACTTGTGACTTTGTCACTGGTTCTTTTTGCTAATTTATGAGAGCTTCTATTTTGTCCCAATAAATGTGTAGTTGTTACCATGCGTTGGTAGTCACTGCTTCGCTATTTCTGGTGTATGAGAAGGATTTTGAGGACTCTATTACTGTTGTTGCACCCTCAGTTGTCTTTTCTGGACCTAAATTTTCCTTCCCCATAGTGAAGGTCCTTTCTATTTGGTACAGTACTGCTTGTCACTGTTTGAGTAGCAGCAACATGAAATTATCAGTTTTTTACTTTCATGTATGTCTGGTCATTTTCAGATGGCAGAAGAGGAATTCTTTCAACAACAATGTGAAATATTTCCAGGCTGTACTGACGCAGTTTTTAAAGCCTGGAGTGTATGTCCTATATTAAAACCAAAAGGCTACTTTTACATAAGTTTAAACTGAATTCCTTTATGAGGGCAGTTAAAACTGAGTATTTTGTGCCTTCAGAGGGCATGAATGTTAACTGAATTCGCATATGAAGAGCAGTAAATATTAAATACACGAAGATAAGCTTTACATCTGCCTCTGCAGAGCTGGTTGTATTTTGTTTGCTTCCTGTCAGTTCTCTAGCACCAGGTATGGTGTGGATATATTGAATTAGGGGAAAGTCAGTTTTGAGGCTTTACATTCAATTTTGTATTATTGAAGAAAAATGCAACTTGAGTTCACCAGTTAATATAAATTCAGGGAAGTTTTATGTAGATCATTTTAGTAATTGTGCACTAGGATTTTATGCAGTGACCTCTGACTGACAAGTAAGAGAATAGGTGGGTGATGTCATGCGGGCAAGAATGAAGAGGTTGTGGTACTGCTTCTGTGATGTGGGTTAAGTCTTTTAAATATGACAGGTATAGGTAATTCCTTTTCAAAACATACAGGACGGACAACTGCTGAAACTTTTGCTTTAGAAAAGAGAATCTTTAGGCTTCAATAGTGATACTTTAGTTTGGTCATCTCAGTGTTCTACAGTAACAAAATCTAAGTTTATGCAGGAAGGGATCATTGGGTCTCAGCGAGAAGATAGATGTAGATTACACTGGTGTTCTTTAATTCCACATTAGTTCCTCCCTATACTTGAAATATGTCTGTGCCTTTTCACCAGTAATCCCTACAGTTAAATAATCTGTATTTAAGTTCTGGCTGTGTGATAACTTCAGCCTTGTTCTGCCCCTTCTTCATAGCTTTCTGCCAATTGCAGGTCCTCATTATTTTGTTCCCTACTGCAGTTGCACTCGTACCTTGGTACCTCATTCATTCCTATGTGTTGTTTCCAAATATAATTAAGTTTCTGTTTGAGACCTCTCATGTCTCTTTCTTTTGAGGTTTTCTGCTGTGGTTGGATTATGTTCCCTCTCAGGGAGAGGGAAGATCATCTAGCAAATAATTTAGTTCATTCTTAAATTTATGTAAACAGTGTAGTGGCTGGGCACAGGTAAGGGTCAAGGTCTCGGGCACGAGATATCCAAGTCATATAAAAACTAACAGCTGAAAAATACTAGCTTGGTACGTTCATATGCAGCTGTCAAAAAGTGTAACTCCTGTTTTGGAATATTTAGCAATAAATATAGCAATATTTACCGGAATGCCAGATGAAGTTATTGGAGTTGGTTAAGGAACTGCCAATTTTCAGTTCTCTGTGTAGATTAGGTTGATATGGATGGTCTATCTATATGGTGAGTTGACCCTGGCAGACAATCGAACACCCACCAGGCACTCACTTAACTCCTGCAGTAGGGTGGGAGAAGAAGCTTGTGGGTTGAGATAAAAAAACAAAACAAAAACCAACCAGGTGATGCAAAGGCAAACATTCACCACCTCCCACAAGCAGATCGATGCTCAGTCAGTTTCTGAGCAAAGACTACCCCTGAGTATGTATTGCTCAGTGTGATGTTGTATGGCATAGAATATCTTTTTGGTTAATTTGTGTCAGCTGTCCCCTCCAACCTCTCACCCACCCTCAACCTACTCGTTGTGGGGGCAGAGCGAGAACCAGAGAAGGCCTTCACGTTGTACAAGCACTGTTCAGCAATGGCTAAAACATTGGTGCGTTATCAGCATTGTTTTAGTTACAAATTTAAAACACAGCACCATATGGGCTGCTGTGAAGGAAGTTAACTCCATCACAGCCAGAGCCAGTACAATCTGTTCAGCATGTAACCAGCTACAATGGAGCTAGTAATTCTGTGTCCTGTCCGGCTTCTCTGCTACCTGCAGCACATCGGTGTGGCTGTGCAACTTCTGGAGTCATCTGTGGTCTAGAGAGGAGTGCAGCTGCTTTGTGTCATCAAATGGTGAGCATTTGGCACCTACACGTCCATCTCAGCAGTGTGCTCCTGGAAGCTAGGCGTCTGGACTGGTATGACTTTAAATTCCAGATTGAGTATTGACCTAAATGTAATAAAATTACCTTTTCGTATATGAGAAAATTTTAATTAATTTCTGGATTTTGGTCCAATGTGTGGACTGAGAGTTGAGTCTTTCCCCCGAGCCTCCCATTGGAAGTCATGAGGAGTGACTCCTGTTTTTCTTTAAGAAAGTGCTGAGTTAGGTTTAAACTAACCTGATTCTTTTATGATTGGAGAACTAAGCAAAATGTTCTAATGATTCATTCTTTTCTGTGCTCAGTGGCTTCTAATGTAGCAGGAGGAAACATCAATATCGCCATCCCTGGTTTTTTGGCTTGTCCTACCACTTTCTTTCCACTCATAAATTAGTAAATAGGTTTTGATAGGGTCAGACCCTTTTGTCCCTAAACTTGCCAGCTGCCATTTAACTTCAGTGACAAGTTTTCATCCATGAATTCCTCAAGCTTGAGCGTTGTATTTGCAGTGTCCTCTCAGTTGGATGCGAGTAGGCTGCTAGAGATCTAATAAGGCTGTGCTGCGTTTACAGCTGAGTGAGTCCATCTGCGCCTTGCAGAGAAGGCTGCAGGCTGCCATGAGGCACAGTGCTGCTTACATAAGGAAGGAATGGTTGGGAGTGCTCTAATTCTGTCTTCCTCCTTCCACATTGAGTTGTCATCGGTGGCTTATAGCAGAGAGCACCTGCTTGCTGACTCAACTCCCGAGGTCAAGTTTTCATGAAGGCTGTATCACAGAAATCTGTAGCTGAGTTGACCCGAAGCTTGATTGCCTCTGCTCTGTGAGGGACAATTAATTTCCGAAGAACTTGAAGGTTGTAACATTAAGACTATTTGAATAATTATATCTTTAAACTGAAAGTTTATTATCTTTGATAGGTGCCTTGCAAATCTGATTCTGGTATTTTTGGATGCTTTTAAATGTATGTTTGACAGTGCATAATGAGCTAAGTGCTCCCTGTTTAGTTTAATTGTATTGATACTTGACTGTCTCTCTCAAGCTGTGATGGAATAGTGTTGATTTATGTTGCAGCTAGACAAACATGCAAATTGAAAAAAACCACAGAAAATGACAGTAGCTTTTGCACTGTTTCCATGCAGTTAAAATTAATAAATGACAGTGTTTTAAACCTTGCAGCTGTTCAGGGAGGGTTATCATTTGTTGTAGTGTGCAGACTTGAAGGAATCACATGTCTTTCAGGGACTCGTTACTCTGATACTCATTTTGTTCTCTGTGTGTATGTTTGTGGATGTCAATAAGTAGCTTCTCTCTAGTCAAAGCATGCTAATTTTTCATGCGATTTTGTTGACATTATATGCTTAATCAGTTAATATCTTTAAATAAAACCTCAAACTCCTGTGGTGTTGACTTGAACGGCATTCTGCTAACTTCATTAACAGACAGCAGACTTGTGTTTTCATCTGAACAGAGCATATCTGACAATAAATAGATTGCTTAATCTGTGTACCCAATATTTACATTCTTCTGGGAGCATAGGCACCATATTAGCTATTTATCATAGGGTTGCTAATCTGAAAAATGGTGAATTACGACTATCAAACACTATGTCATGTGTGTCTGTTTTTATTTTGTTTCCTTGTGGTACACAGGGAATGTTTAGAGGATTTTCTTTTTTTAATTAACAAATTTATCAGGGATTTAGAAGTACAGGATCCATATCCCACTGCCAACTTCTTCAGTTGGCATAATCTCCTATGGTTTTGGGTGTGCAAAAATATTGGCCTTTACTACAGGTTCAGTATTTTTCAGTATTTGTCTTGTTTCATGGTCTAAGCTGATGCACCTAAAAGCATTTTTACTCTGATATAAGGAAAGGTGATTGCATAACTAAGTTTTATTGCTGATTTCCCTGAAATATGGTAGCGTAGGTTATTACTTCGACTTGGTGTGGTACAGAGGTATCAGTGTAAATAGTATCTTTGTCGGGTTATTAATTCTTCTCACAAAACTCTGTCAAACTGTCATTTCATTTTTATATTGAAATGAAGACAGACCCAAGTCATACTTTATGAGTCTGACATCTGCCTGAAAAGGTAAAATATAGCTCACTTGCTTGTTACCTTTTTAATTGACAATATCTTTCCTGGTTTTCTGTCTTCCCAATTCTAAACACAACATAAAAGTTTTGTCCTTGCTGTTATCCAATCGCTTGATTTCAGCAGGGATATTATTCTGAATACTCTCCTTGTTACTACTGAAAGAATGAAATAAGAAGTCACTTCCTGCATCTTTAATAAAAGGGAGCTGTGCAACTCTCAGAAATACCCAGTATTTGGCTGGTAATAGAGGGCCGAACTATTTTAGTGAGAATACAAGTGAAAAAAGATTATTATAGTTTCATCTTTGCCTTAAGTTGCTTCAGACACAGTATTAATGAATAAATTAATTTGTTTTAATTGTAATCTGCATTAGATCTCAGTCCTGCCCTTTGAGTGAAAGTGAAACAATTGAACTTTCAGAGTTCTTTTAACTCCAAACCATACTGGTTTTCTATTCATACTGGCTGTAATTACTTAGAGCAGTCTTCAGCCTGATCTTCCAATAGCTAAGTCTTTGAAGATTTCTGGGATCTAACCTAAATTGATTTGCTGTGCCTTATCCTTAAGGATTTCTGCAGTAAGAGTCATCAGCCAAGTCAGGATGTGCTGTACAGTCCAGTTGCTGAATCTCGGGTCCAGTCCTGACTCCCAAACATCTATCTTTTCCTCTTCAGCGATATGAAAGATGAGACCAAAAAAGCATAAGATTTGGCTTTGCTGAGAGTTACAAATATTTTCTTTGAAAGAGCAATGCTTAAGATGTTACAGATGTAAGCAATGAGTTTGCTAAATGTGTGCCTTCTCTTTCTTCTTCCTTGGGGTCTGAGGGCTGTTAGGACTGTGGAAAGGCTTGCAGGCAGCTCGGGGTTTGTGATCACCCATGAACTAGTCTTGAGAAACTCCTGATGCTTTGGCATGGGCTGTGATGTGTTCATCTCCTCATTTCCCAAAGTCTAGGCTGTTTCTCTGTTCTTTCCTATAAGATATTTTAAGATTATGCTTTTGTTACCCCTTGCTGTTTATTTTAGTGGTGATCATTTCCTACTTTTTAATGAAAAGGTGAAATATCTTCTTCCTGTATTTCTCTGTGCGTCATGTGGTATGATTTCATATACTTACAGTTACCACTTAAATTCCATTGAAACATTACAAAGGTACTTAATTTTTTGTTAACATATAGTTAAAGTCTTTTTTGCGTATCAGAAGAAAATTCATAGTCTGTAGATTAATCAGTATTGCAGTTAATACAGATATACGCATTTTAATAAAAATTATGTATAGAAATATTATTGACCTGGAAAATAAGTCACTTAGTAAACTCATTCAGATGCTAGTGAGCATGTTGCTTTTTGTGTGTTTCAAATTGTAGAGAAGTTAGCACCTTTGATTATTTCAAAGTTATTCTTTAGCTACACAATTGCTTAGGCATTGTTTTTGTATGTTGCCCGGTGTCTTTGATCTCAAGAGTCAATGTTTAAAGATAATAATCTCTTTGGTTCATGGAGAAGGCTTAAAGGCTTTTCTTAAGTCATGGATTGGATGGTTTTTCAGTTGTCAATTTCAAGTGAGAGG
Source organism: Charadrius vociferus (assembly GCF_000708025.1). Classification (NCBI taxonomy): domain Eukaryota; kingdom Metazoa; phylum Chordata; class Aves; order Charadriiformes; family Charadriidae; genus Charadrius; species Charadrius vociferus. The sequence goes on from NW_009648539.1 coordinate 1,600,621, forward strand.
TCAGGCCTTCATGGGGTTGAACAATTACTCCTTTTTCTAGGGGAAAGGAAAGCTTCTTGCATGAAGTTTCCATGTGCACCGAATATTGGAGTAGATTTTTCTTTTGCCTGTCTTTTTTGCATCATGCTAATGTTTACAGAAACTGATTTTGCACTCCTTATTCTACTCAGGTATATTTATCACAAGGACGCTTAAAGAACAGTGTCCTGTAATTAAAGCTGTGCTTTTCAGCTTTTCAAGAACTGTGACTGTTTCAGGGATGAAAAGTATACCTCTTATTGATAGGGTTTGCATATACTGTGAAATTACAGCTGAGAATTCTTTAAGAGATGCAGTAGGTTTAAGTTTATTACATGTTAAAGATTTGTGATAGTTAAGCAAATTATTTCTCTCCCACAGAAGGATGCAGAACTAAACTGTTTGCCAAGCTAAAGTTAATTGGGTGATTTAGTCCAGAAATGAGAAGTATAAGTCCCTATGACACTGTTTAGTTGTGGTTTCTCACACAAAATATCTGGTGCTGAAATGTTTCCTAGAACTACAAGTGTTTTGAGTTTGTCTGTGAGAATTTTAGCAGGAAAAAAAGGTGGTCAGGATGTAAGGAATTTTTAATTTTTTTTTTTCTTGACTGAGACAGGACTTCAAGGTGGGTGCAGGACTGAGCAGTATTACTTTGTGAATCGTAATCTTTGGTTTCCTCTGAGGAAATGTAAACAGGATGCTGTAAGCTTCTAGTTGTGTTGTTACTTCCTATGCCTAATTCTTACATACTTGGTGAGAAGTACTGACTTTCTTAAAGGGAAACATCAGGCCTTGCATGTCTAGATAATAAAATCTTGTTGCATTCTGCTATTGGTGCACTTTGTTGAGTTCTGGCACTGTTTGAAACTGAATTCTATGGATTTTTTCTGTCTTTAGTGTCTTTAATCTGCAGCATGAGTCAATTGATTTTTAATTTTGTTTTATTAATACTGCTTTGAATGATCTTACATGTTTTAGCTCCTCCTGCCAGTTGCCAGTTTTTCTTAAAGATAACCTCCTTAGTAATACAGTATCTTCTGAAGTGTAATATGTGTTTAACTTACTTGGGTATTTAAGATGTAAAGAAAATATTTATAGGACTGACTTCAGCCATTTGAGCAAGAGGATGTAGAAGCCTGCAACTTATATATCAAAAGCTGTGTGACTGTGGGAGTTCAAAAGAAGAAAACTGTGTGGGCTTAGACTGGGTCTGTTAAAAACATAATCATCTTTTTCTCCATTGAATTCACGTGTACACAGTTTGACTGGCTGTTTATTGCATCTCTCGGCTATTTGAAACATTGATGTTGGTTTTACAGCTGTAAAGGTAACTAATAAAGGTTTTACATTGCCAGAAGTAGGAGAAAGAAAAGATGCCTAAATTTTTCTTAAAGAAAAAGAAAGGAGTGGGGGAGGGCAGAAAACCTGTGTAGTCAGAGCTGCTGACTATGTCATATTAGAAAGGTTTTTTTAGAAACACGTGATGTAATATTATTAAAAGTAACCCTTAGCAGTATCTTACTCATACCTAGTGTATTTGGTAGCATTTTATTTTGTTGCAAACTTGATGGGTGTTTATGAAGCACAGAAGAAATTGATTTCAAATTACTGGATAAGGTGATTATTTATCTCTCTAGTGACTGGAAGTTAGAGGGATGGATATATTCCTTGATCCTGTGTCAGTGGAAGCAGTAATATTTATGCCTGAGATCTTCAAGACCCAGTGAATTTAGTGTCTTAGATAAGTCAGAATCTTACAGGAGTTTGGATAGTTTCTGCTTCAAAGAATTCTGGTTTTTACAATAAATTGTAATACAATTGTAATTTTGTAATATTGTAATACAATAAAAATAAATGAAATGTGACTTCATACAAATGTTTCTATGCTTGTTTTGTAGATGATGTTCTGACGCTGAATATAGAGAACAGTAATTTTCCCTACCAAGTACCTAACTTCCATAAGTGTGAGATCTGTTTGCTGTCTTTTCCAAAAGAGACCCAGTTCCAGTGCCATATGAGGGATCATGAGCAAAATGACAAGGTATAAATTTTAGGAGATATAAACTTGGAAAATACCCGTGTATGTTGATGATTTCACATACTGACAAGTAAAGCTAACACAAATAATTTTCAGTTTTTTTTAATCACATCACTAATAATTACTGCTTGGGGAACCTCAGAGTTTTATGAAGTTTCTCTTTCATGTTTCCTCATGTTTCCTTTGAGATAGGACCTTACTCTGATGCCATTTAGCTAGATTGTTTTTTCTAGTTCAGTAATTTTTAATTTTAGCCATTACCTTTGATTATAAAATGTTCAGGTAGATGAGAAAAACGGATGGGTTTATTTTAATCAAATTTGCAAACTGATTCTACCCATTAACAATAAAAAGAAAATAATGCTTATATTGATTAACTGGACCCCGCTAGTCTCTTACAGCTGTTTTCAGTAATGCCAAGCAACCTAATCTAGAATGTATGTATTAGTCAGTAGATCAATGTCATCACTTTAGATGCTTACAAATCAAATTTGCGAAAGAATGAGAAAAATACAGATATGTCATTAAGACTGGACTGACTTTAAATGAAGCTTTTGTCACAGGTTTCATCTGTAACCTGAAACATATCGTTTCAGTTCCTTGCTTTCTATTTCACAAAGCTAAAACAACTTGAGAAGTGATGGAAAAATAAATTTATTACTGTTTGAGCTAGCTGTAGATACAGATTAATTTTTACGAAATGTAGGACTTTGAGATGAGAATTCATGTATATGAAGAACTACTTACACAAGTTTCAGTGTTGTAGAGTTGATATATAAAAAATGGAAGTTGATATTGTTAAAACCACGCTATTGCACACTCGTGTAAGAGCCTGTATATCTAAAAGTGAAGGTGTTCTTAAAGAATGAAAACTGATTGTGCAGATAACGGAAGAACAGTCAATCCTAGCATAAACTAAGCTCTTTGTTTTGCTGGTTTGATTATTAATTTTCCTTAAGGAGAGTTCATGATCTCAGTTAAAGTAGGAAAATTTATTCTCTCCTGTTAACTTCACTCTCCTCAGACAATCTCAATTTTGAATGTCTGCTTTGTTTAGTTCCCATGCCTTCTTTCCCCATATGCTCTTGAAATGCTGTACTTGCATTTTCAGTAGTGAGCTGCAAAGAAGAGAAAACAATTGACTGGTGTTGTTAAGGATTGTTATCATACGTAGGTACTTGAATTGTGCTTTTGTTATTTTAAACATTTTGATTTGTGTGGTTATATGTGTTACCTAGGATATATGTAACTTATGAAAAGATTGAGTTTTGTCTTTATTTTTGTGGTTTTAACAAACAGCCTCACCGATGTGACCAGTGTCCGATGTCATTCAATGTTGAATTCAACTTGACACTTCATAAATGTACTCATAATGGTGAAGATCCTACGTGTCCTGTGTGCAACAAGAAATTCTCCAGAGTAGCCAGTCTGAAAGCTCATATAATGCTACATGAGAAAGAAGAGGTAATTTATTAAACCTCGTAATTTAAATTTTGAAAAGAAATGTCATAATGGTTGTACTTAATCCCTTACCTATATGCTTTAGATTGGAGGAGTAAATAAATGGTCTCATTCAGAAGAAAGAAAAAACTTTCAGTGGGGAGTCTGTTTTAATAATAGTAGGAGAAATTAATATACTGGATATAAGCAAGTGTTCTCATCCTGTCTTTACTAACAGAGAGAATCTGTGCATGTTTGGTAGGTATCATACCATATGTGAACATTAACTGATCAGTTACTTACAAATACTTTTATTTTGAAGCAATTTCTGTGATTTCATGTACATTGATAAACCTACATGTAATAGTCTCGGTGATCATTTTGATGACGGATGTCATGGTGAGGCACTCTCACCATCTATTTCTTGCATCATGAAGCTGTTCCCTTATGTAGAACTCCCACTCCTTTTTTTGAGTGGGTATTTCGCTTGAGAGGACTTCTTGTTACTTCCCCTCTCAGGATTTCGTTTTCTGTTTTTGTAAGGCATTGATTAAATTCTTAGCAAACAGTTTATGTATAATATTTTGCACACTTTATAGTCATTACTGCATTACTGGAGTTGCCGGAGTTGATTGTACTGCCCAGAATACCAAGTTTTCAATCATGTAATTACCTCTTCCTCCTGTGAAGGCCTTTTAAAATTGCACTTCGTATTGGGGATTTGGAGTTGAGTCAAGTATGCACTTTTATCGCCAGACTTATCATCATAAACATAATAGTATGTTTCTCCATACCAACTACACACAGTTTACAGCAGTTTTTACCAGTAGGTTTGGGATGATAGGCCCATTTGCATTTTTCCCTAAAGCAGGCAGGGAATGCCATCTGTAGAGAACATAGTCCTTTAATCTTGTTATCAGTTCACGTTTTATCATGTGCACAACTGGGTTAAAATCATAGAATCCTAGAATTGTTGAGGTTGGAAGGGACCTTTAAGATCATCAAGTCCAACCATTAACCTAACGTGACAAAACCACCTCTAAACTATGTCCCCAGGTACCACATCTACCCTTTTTTTAAACACCTCCAGGGATGGCGAATCCACCACCTCCCTGGGCAGCCTATTCCAATGTTTAACAACCCTTTCAGTGAAACAAATTTTTCCTAATATCTAATCTAAACCTCGTCTGACGTAACTTGAACCCATTTCCTCTTGTCCTATCACTTCTCACCACAGAGAAGAGGTCAGCCCTCACCTCTCTACAACCTCCTTTCAGGTAGTTGTAGAGAGTGATAAGGTCTCCCCTCAGCCTCCTCTTCTCCAGGATAAACAACACCAGTTCCCTCAGTGGTTCCTCATCAGACGTGTCCTCCAGACCCCTCACCAGCTTCGTTGCCCTTCTCTGGACACACCTCCGCACCTCAGTGTCCTTCTTGTAGTGAGGGGCCCAAAACTGAACACGGTACTCAAGGTGGGGTCTCACCAGTGCCGAGCATAGGGGGATGATCACTCCCCTAGTCCTGCTGGCCACACTATTACTGATACAGGCTAGGATGCCGTTGGCCTTCTTGGCCACCTGGGCCCGCTGCTGGCTCATATTCAGCCGGCTGTCCACCAGCACCCCCAGGTCCTTTTCTGCTGGGCAGCTTTTGAGCCACTCCACCCCAAGCCTGTAGCGCTGCATGGGGTTGTTGTGACCCAAGTGCAGGACCTGGCACTTAGCCTTGTTCAACCTCATACCATTGGCCTCGGCCAATCGGTCCAGCCTGTCCAGGTCCTTCTGTAGAGCCATCCTACCCTCAAGCAGATCAACACACTCGCCTAGTTGAGTGTCATCTGCGAACTTACTGAGAGTACATTCGATCCCCTCATCCAGATCATTGATAAAGATATTAAAGAGAACTGGCCCCAGCACTGAGCCCTGGGGAACACCACTTGTGACCGGACACCAACTGGATTTAACTCCATTTACCACCACTCTCTGGGCATGGCCATCCAGCCAGTTTTTTACCCAGCTAAGAATACAGCTGTCCAGGCCATGAGCAGCTTTGATTTTGATACTTGTTGCAGATGTCAGAAGAATGGGTTGTGTGATGCCTTTCAATTTATAATTCAGTCTGCAGCTTAAAAATTAATTTTATATTAACACCTTTCAATTGCTAATGAATATATTCTTGTAATGCTGTAAAATTCTGTGATAAAACACATGAAATAACAATAAATTATTAGAAAATTGCAAGAATGACTTTCCCAGTAGTTATGCACTGGGCTGTAGGAGAGCTGGAATTCAAACTTGAAGCAGAGGGTCTTAACAATGGTCACTGAGGAGTTTTTCATAATGTGCAGGGTAAGAAGTTAAGTTATCAGTGGAGTACATTCTCCCTCCTCTTTGCTATCACTTTCTTACTCTTCCTGTTAAAAAGGCTGAAAATCTGAAAACAGAGCAAAGATGCCTACTCAGTCATATGTAGCAGGAGGAGACTACTGCACAAAGCTGAGGTTTGGGTAACTTTAGTCTCGCTTTGTGCTGCATCAGCCAGCTTTATCTACAGATGAGTGCAGAAGAGCAGTAACAAGAAACTAGTGTGATCAGAATCATAGAGTAGTTTGGGTTAGAAGGGACTGTTAAAGGTCATGGGGTCCAATCTCCCCTGAGATAAGCAGGGACATCTTCAAATAGATCCAGTTGCTCAGAGTCCCATGCAACCTGACCTTGAATGTTTCTAGGGATGGGGCATCTACCACCTGTCTGGGCAACTTGGTCCAGTGTTTCACCACCCTCATTGTAAAAATGTCTTCCATATATCTAGTCTAAATCTTCCCTCTTTTAGTTTAAAACCATTAACCCTTGTCCTATCACAATGGGCCCTGATAAAAATTTTGTCCCAATCTTTCCTGTAGGCCCCCTTTAAGTACTGAAAGGCCACGATAAGGTCTCGCTGGAGCTTTCTCTTCTCCAGGCTGAACAACCCCAACTATCTCAGCCTGTCCTCATAGGAGAGGTGTTCCATCCCTCTGCTCGTTTTTGTGGCCCTCCTCTGGACCGGCTCCAACAGGTCCACGTCTTTCCTGTGCTGAGGGCTCCAGAGCTGGACGCAGTACTCCAGGTGGGGTCTCAGCAGAGCAGAGGGGCAGAATCACCTCCCTTGACCTGCTGGCCACGCTTCTTTTGATGCAGCCCAGGGTATGGTCGGCTTTCTGGGCTGTGTGCGCACATTGCTGGGTACTGTTCACTAGTGCCATGAAGTCCTTCTCGGCAGGGCTGCTCTTGATCCCTTTCTCTTTCAGCCCATATTGATACTGGGGGTTGGCTCAACCCAGGTGCAGGACCTTGTACTTTGCGTGGTTGAACTTCATGAGGTTCACACAGGCCCACTTCTCGACCCTGTCCATGTCTCTCTGGATGACATCTCATCCCTCAGGCATGTCAGCTGCACCACTCAGCTTGGTGTCATCTGTAAATTTGCTGAGGGTCCGCTCGATCCCACTGGCTATGTCATTGATGAAGATATTAAACAGTGCTGGTCCCAGTATGGACCCCTGGGGGACACAGATTAGCTTCTTGAGCTCTCCAGTTAGGTTTGGGAGAGCATATCTGTCTGTGTTGAAATGCAGGTTTTCGTGTTTGATTGCTCCCGTGAGAGGTTCCTGAAGGAATTTGCGTTCCCCCCAGCCTCTTGTGTCCCCCTAGCCTACTTGCTGGTGGGCTGATGTGAGGAGCAGAGAAGGCCTTGGCTGCCTCGCAACAGCTAAAAACTTTAGTGAGTTGTCAACATTATTCTCATCCGAAATCCAAAACGTAGTACTATACCAGCTGCTAGTAAGAAAGTTAACACTGTCCCAGCTGAAACCAGGACAGACTTGAATGTAGATCCTGGGAAAGAAAGTAATATGTATGTATTTATTTATTGTCCCACACTATAACTTGAGTCCAGTAATAATGATCTCTAGGTTAGAGTAAACAAGTCATTTTTGAGGTAGTATTTAATTTCATTAAAGGACTTCATATTTTAAAGTTTTTGTGTGGAAATATCTGGCAATATTGCAAAATTTTTTGTTCTTTCAGACTTAGGGAACACATTACTGTCAAAACATTTTAAAAATAGCACTGCATACCTGCGTCCATCTTGTTTAAAACATTCTTGTCAATATAGTTATTTAAATGAACACTGCTTGTTGTGTTTTTTTTTTTTTTTTTCCCTTCGTTGATCATTCAAGGAGGGGGAAAAAAGGGGGGGAGGGAGGATAAAAAACATTTCCATTTGCAGGGATAGTTACAATTACTGAAAAATGAACCGAAATGAAAACTGAAGTTAGTTACACACACCAGTAAGGAACATATAACAGATGTATTGCCAAAGAGATGGTGAATATTTTTACACATTTAGTCTTAACTCTCTCCTTAGATTTTGTAAAAAAAAGATACACTGAGAAATTAAATTAATGGTTTTGAATTGCAAAAGGAAGTAAAATAAATGCCGTGCTTTTAGTTTTCATTGAAACAATATTTGACTTTGATTCTTCCTCTGAATTTCAGAGAAATGGCAGTGCTTTCACATTAAACATTACAACTTTGATTTTCATTCTAAACGACATGGAATACTAATGTAACTGGAAAGTGGTATGTTTAACACTGCTGCAAAATTAATGGGTTGAAGTGATATCTGTCAAAAACGTGTACTTATTTATTTCTGTTTTTTTCTGTGAAGGTAGCTTAAGAAAAGTCAGTAGTAACTGTGGTGGGATTAATGTTAAAAAGTAAGTGACAGTTTGTATCATTTTAACCAGTAAAAGTGTAAAATCCCTGAATCTACAATTAAGATGTTTCTGGTTAGAAAGTAGTATTTTTTACAAATGGTTATGTAGACCGTAGCATAATGGCACTGAGGTAAGTTCCTGTGTGTATCCTGAACTAGCCTACCAAGGAAATAGGCAGTGGTGGTGAGGATGGTACTGAACTGCTTGTTTCTGCTTCCATTGTGAACTTTCAGAATTCAGTTTCAGTTGGGTTTCTTAAAATACAAATATTACTGTGAGCTTGCAGTGATTATTGTTCATGATTTATATTATGTGGCTCATAAACTTATTTTGCTTGTATACATTTACTGCTGCTTGCTTCCAGGTGCCAGTGTCCCTAGAAGGATACGTTCATCTACTTGAGCAAAGCTTGTACTGCTGTTGGGAATTTTTTTAAAAATCAGTCTCTATTGTCTCTTTCAGAATCTTATCTGTTCTGAGTGTGGAGATGAATTTACTTTACAGAGTCAGCTGTCCATACACATGGAAGAACATCGTCAAGAATTGGCAGGCAGTAGGATCCACAGCTGCAAGTCTTGCAAAAAGGAATTTGAAACTTCCTCACAGCTAAAGGAGCATATGAAAACTCACTATAAAATAAGGTGACAATCATGGGATCGTAACAAAATAAGCAGATGTTATTTTTATGGTGATAAGCAAGAGTAGCATTTCCAATCATCAAAGTACCATGATCTACACAGATAATTTCTTTTCTTTGGTATGCTGTTATGAAACAGCGTTTGTTTTTTAAAACCTTACTAAAGTAGGTGGTTATTTTTGGAGGCCTTATGGTTTGTTTTTTTTTTCTTCCTAGTTTTCGTATTTGGGCACCCATACGAAGCATAGTTCCATCCACAAGCTGTTTATAAACGCAGGCAAAGTTTTTCTGACACAGAGTGGTTTTTGAAGCGTGTTTATGTGTGATTTTGAAGGTTAATAGCAGTACATTGAATAAAATGTATACTAATTTTATATAGCAGTTACTGTAATTGCAGAAATCCTAATACTTACCTTCTGCAAAGAAATAAGTTGTTCCTTGCACTTTAATCGTCTTTTGCAAGGAGTCCTCACCACAACCTGTTGTGAGTTTCTTGTAAATCTGAAAAAGCACAAAATGAAGGGGAAAAAACAGGGCTAATAAATGCTGTTCTTTTAGGGAAAATTTGTTCTGTCTTTCAGCTCTCTAGTTGAACTTCACTTTTAGGAAGTTGAAAATTACTTTAAGTTAGAAGAAAGAAAAACTTACTTGGTTTAGTTTATACATGAAGAGAGCCTAAGGCTTTTGACAGGTGATCTCTCTTTTAATCTCTTCTGTTTCTATAAAAAAAAGTAAAAATGAGAAATATTGGGTGTTTCCAATTGTTTTTATTGGTAAATGATGCAGGCTGTGATATCTTCATAGTTATGTTCCAGAAGGTTATAAAAAAGTATTGTAGATTTCCATTTGCAAACTGAAAATTGAGGTAAAGTTGTTATGCTTCTATTGAGTTATATAATATTACACAAAAAAATTCTTGTGAACATCTCCTGTGAAAGTTAGGATGAATAAATAAAGAATAGATGAGTGAATCTAATACGATGGCTGTGATTTTGAGAGACTATTATGCCTGCCACATTCTAATATAAATGAGATACTGGTGGTCAACGATAATTTATCTGCATTTTCATAAACATGGAATATTTGTGGATTTGGAGCTTCCTTATATGACATTCACCTTATTTATCAGTTCAGATGTAGAAACACATTGCATTTGTATTCAGGAAACTACTGTCCATAACAGTGCTTTACTGTCCTTTTACCAGCAGTACCAATACAAGCCATGTGTGTGAGTCAGGTTAATGAATTATGTAAGTGATCCTGCTCTGCCTTCTGTGATTCAGTAGAAATGATTTTGAAAGGAACAACGTGGACATTCTGATTTTATTTTTGGGGGGGATTTTATTATTTGACGCAATTCTCTTGTATTGTTCAGATGGATTATGAGAAGTTAACATTTGACCTAACCTGTTTGACTGTATGTAAAGTTCAAAGACACACATCAGTAGTTAAAAATCTTACTATTTGATTCCTGCTTTTCATTGTAAAATAAGTTTCAGAAAATTTTTAGGCTTTAAAGTTATGATGAGCTTTGTTCCTTTAAGTTTTTTTTCATAAAGTGGTTGCACTTTTCATTCCCAGAAAGTTGTTTATTTTGTGTTTGAAACATATGAATGGAAAACTATTATGAACTTATAATTTAAATTTAGTATTTATCTTTTGCTAAAAAGAAAATGGTCTTTATAACTCTAAATGAGGGAATATTTTAGAAGGTGGTCTGATCTTGAAGGATTGTCCTTGCAATTGTCTCCAAATTGGATATATTTCCTTTACTAAAACGCCACAGCTATAATTGGAAGAGGTGTTGCTAATCAGAGAGCGCATTCTGACAATTAGGCTGATCTAGATGTGTCCTGAGGTGGAAAGAAGAGGAGTTTCTAACATCTGTGCTGTTCTTCTCTCTCCTGCTCTTCAGTCTTAATTCGATTTTACTCTGGATATTTCAGTAAATTTTGATAGATAAAATTAATATGTAAAAGGAAAATATATTACCTAAACTCTGCTCACTCTCTAAGAGGATAAAAAGAGTTAAAAACCACATACTTGTTCGAAGTAATTGGAAGGGAAAATGGGCTTTCCTGTAAATATACGCTGAATATCTATGTTCTCTTAGAGTAGAAAGATGCATCATTTGAGCAGAAGTTTAATGGTTTCTTGTGTTATGCACGGACTGTTACTCCCCTGCTATTTTTTATATTGTTATATCAGCCTGTGTTTCAAGGTGTTGGTGTATTTTGCGCACCTGTTCCACATTAGCCAATTCTTATTTCTCAGTTGTTCAGAAAAACACCAAGTATTTAAATTTGTATAATTTCAGTTAGCTTTAAGCAGTACTGACAAGCTGGATTACTGTATAGGTGTACTTGGGCACTATGAAAAATGTGGAGTGCTGTAGATACCACACTGCCTTCTGGTTTCACCTTGTTTAGCTGATTTGTTGTAATGGTCTTTTAATATCCCCTAAGGTTTTGGGTTTTCTTTTTTTCCAGCATAAAATCAGTTGTTTTTTTCCCACATTGCTGTTTTTCATCAGTCATTTAAAGTAATCAGTTTTATTTGTAGTAAAATGATTTATGGGAGTTTATATCATCTCTTACCATGTCTCTGTGGAGATTGTGATTTGTATATGAAGAGCAGTGGTGAATATTTGGGTTGTTAAATTCTTCACCTTTTTTTGTTAGACCTCAGCATTTGTGCTCTAGTTCATAAGATCTTCCTATTTTAATTAAAAAAAAAAAAAAGTCTTGCTGCGTTCAGACAAAAGAAATAAAGTTGCAGAGTTGAAAGTTCCCACCAAAATAGTAGTTGTGAAGTCACTGTACACTCCTAGCAGAATTCACAGTGAAAATGTCTCTAGAGACCCTCTAAGAACTATCAGTTTTATTACAGAAATAACTGTAAAATTCTTGCTGTTGTGTAGGCACATAGAAAAGTGCTCCATTTGCATTATTCTTTTAGTATCATTAAAGAGTTTGTTTTTTCACTGTTGCAGCCGATACTATACATTGTCATAAAATTTACACTGTATGTTTAAAAAATTATTGGGGCAAAATCAGCTATCAGCTTCTTCAAAATAATGTTTAATATTAGGTTTCAGAGGATTTTATTTAAATTCCTTTTCTTTTTAAATGACAGAGTATCAAATACCAGATCTTATAACAGAAATATTGACAGAAGTGGATTTACCTATTCCTGTCCTCACTGTGGAAAGACGTTCCAGAAGCCAAGTCAGTTAACAAGACATGTTAGGATACACACAGGTAAGATTGTGGAAGTAATTATTTTAGTTTGTATTTGCATTTGTTTTACAAAATTCAATTCATCTGTGAAATATTTTTATCCCAGTTGGGACATGAAATTGTATTAATACATCTGGTTCGTTAGGTGCTGTTATCTGTTAGTTTAAAACACCCTTTATGTAATTCCTTTGCTTAGGAAACTTACATGCTTTTAAAAATCTTTTTAACTATGTCTAATGATAAACATCAGAAGTTTTAAGTACTTTACAGGTTTCATATGTTACAGAATACCAGTTTTCGTACGTAAAGTTTCAATGAGCCCTAAAGTTAGAATACCTATATAAGGGCCAGTTAGGTACTCTAAATAAAGATCTCACATACTCTAGAGAACAGGTTCTAAAATTTATAATAAAAAATACGGGAGAAACACATGAGGATGAATAATACTACTAACATAGTGGCCTTGCTTTTGGTTTTAGATTGATTTAAAGTTATTGCCATATATTTTCTGTACTTGCTGTAACTGCCGTTTTCAGAATGTCCAAAGTGAAATTGCGAGGTGATAAACCTAGATTATAATTTTGATACTTGAAGAAGAGCAGGTGACGGTTCATTTTTCAGAATGAGTAGCAGATGTTTTTTGCAAAATTACTGTAATAAATATATGCATTTGTTTAATTCTAAAGCAACTGAAATAACTGAAAAATGCTAAGTATGAAATAATGCAAGTTTTTGAAGTGTACAGATGATGGTAAGAATAGGTCTCAAGTTTTAACCAGACATACATAGTATACCTTGAGTTTGGCTTTAAACAAAACCTTCATTGAAGGTGCTCCAGTGATATGCAATATATATATTTTCCATCCTCTGAACAAATTGCTGTTTGTCTAGTTTTTAGCTAATTAGAGTAGTAAATTATGTAAGTGTGTAATCTTGTTTATATTAGCAGTCTATTCATATGGTGATGTGACAAGTTGCCATGTACAAGAATGACTTTGAGATAGAAATTCCGTTGCAGGACTCTTTTTTAGGAATCTTTTTAAGTTTTATAATTTAATTGTAAAACAGTAACACAAGAGGTCACCCTTGTACCTGCTTTAAAAGTTGTCTCAAAGTAACATCCAAAAAAAGTAATTGAAAATTAACTTTCTTATTTTAGAGTTTTGTATCTATTTCGTACATTATTTTAGCTTATTCTAGAGAGAATTAAAGAAACAAGATTATAGTTGGTTGAGGACACTTTCTAAGGCTTCAAAAAGTTCAAGAGCATTTATAGTTCTTTTGAAGAGTAAAAAGACATTTGTCTATTGGGAAACCAGAGACACAAAATGTAGTCCCAATGCGCACATGATGGTACATCATTTTAAGTTCCAGCTAACTAGTGAATACTCATTTAATTTGTGAAGTATGTTATTATTTTAAATCTGCAGACAATCTGCCTGGCATCCAATTGCTTGAGGTACTGTAAAATAAGTAGGAAAGAAGAATTCTGCTTTAAAGAATTTAGAATGCTTAAGTCTTTAATAGTTAAAAGAGCATGTCTGTGCTACATGTAAAGGGTTACATTAGTGTCTTAATTGCAATACTTTTTTTGTTCATCGTTACTAATTTCAAGCACTTACACCCTTTGGGGAAAAAGAAATTTAAGTCTTGGGGATTTCAATTCCCATGTTAATAAGTAAGTAATGAACCTCCCATTCCTCCTCTCAAGTTTGTATTTTATTAAGTTATACTTGAGAAATACAGAAATTCCACATTTCCACACTGGAATTAAGATTAAGTTTTTAATAATGAAATTTACTTAAATAGGCAAACGTAACCTGAAGCAATACTTCTGTCTGTCCACCAGCAGCTATTAGTGGAAGCTAAGCCTTTTACCTATGAAAGCCCAATACGAATTTTGTCACAGTATTGCAAGAAGTTCTGAATCGGTCTTCTGTATTTTAATCTATATTAAAAAAAATACATAGTTAAAACCCACAGACCTTAAAGCATCTTCAAAAGCCATAAGCAGTAGAACAGAAAATACATATTCCTTCAGAGTTAATAGTATGTGAGTTATATCACAGAATCGCAGAACGGTACAGGTTGGAAGGGGGACCTCTGGAGATCATCTAGTCCAAGCACCCTACCAGAGCAGGTTGCACAGGACAACGTCCAGGCGGGTTTTGAATGTCTCCAGAGTGGGAGACTCCGCCGCCTCTCTGGGCAGCCTGTTCCAGTGCTCTGCCACCCTCAAAGTAAAGAAGTTCCTCCTCATGTTTAGATGGAACTTCCTATGTTCAAGTTTGTGCCCATTACCTCTTCTCCTATCACTGGGCACCACTGAAAAAAGACTGTTCTCATCCCCCTGGCACCCTCCCTTTAAGTATTTCTAAGCATTGATGAGATCCCCCCCGCAGTCTTCTCTTCTCCATACTATAAAGACCCAAGTCCCTCAGCCTTTCCTTGTGAGAAAGATGTTCTAGTCCCTGAATCATCTTTGTGGTCCTTTGCTGTACCCTCCCGAGCAGTTCACTGTCCTTTTTGAACCCGGGAGCCCAGAACTGGACGCAGTACTCCAGATGTGGCCTCACCAGGACAAAGTAGATCCTGTTGTCCACCAGGACTCCCAGGTCCCTCTCCACAGAGCTGCTCTCCAGGAAGTCAGCCCCCAACCTGTACTGATGCATGGGGTTATTCCTCCCCTGATGCAGTACCCTACACTTACCCTTGTTGAATTTCATAAGATTTCTCTCTGCCCAACTCTGAAGCCTGGAGACACGCTTGTCAGTGTGTCAGCCAACCCTCCCAGTTTTGCGTTATCAGGAAACTTGCTGATAGTACATTCTATCCCTTCATCCAGGTCACTGATGAAGGACTGGATCCAGTACTGACCCCTGAGGAACACCGCTTGTTACAGACCTCCAACTAGACTCTATGCCACTAGTCGCAACCCTCTGAGCTCTATCTGTCAGCCAGTTTTCAATCCACCCCACTGTCCATTCACCTAACCCACACTTCCTAAGCTTGCCTGTGAGGATGATGTGGGAGATAGTGTCAGTCAAGGTAGACAACACCCACTGCCCCCCTGATAGCCTTCTTTTCCTCCAGATGCTTTGAGATGACACCCAGCACAAGCTGTTCCATCGTCTTTCCAGGGATGGAGGTGAGGCTGACTGACCTGTAGTTTCCTGGGTCATCCTTCTTGCCCTTTTGAAGACTGGAGTGACGTTGGCTGTCCTCCAGTCCTCAGGCACCTCACCTGTCCTCCAGGACCTTTCAAAGATAATGGAGAGTGGCCCAGCAATGACTTCTGCCAGTTCCCTCAGCAGTCGTGGGTGCATCCCATCAAGATCCATGGACTTGTAATCTATTTCAGAAAATAGCTGCTTTTATTTCAAACAATGTGAATTTAATTAAGAATTAATCATTTTAAACTATGTAATTACAGCTATATAATTAGAAGTCATATAAAAATATTCATTAGAACTGCTTTAGTGTGCATAATATTTAGCACATGCTAGTACTTACTGGTGTAGCAGACATTGACATACAGACATTGATGTACAGCATGCTCGTAGTGGTTTGGCTATAGAAATGTGCAAAGGCATAGTGTTAAATGTTCTCAAGGTCCTGGAGTTACCACAGCTAAACTGTTTCACTTAAAAAAAAAAAAAAAAAAAAAAAAGCGTAATACTCAGTTCACAGGGGAGATTTCTAGGAGTCAGTTAAGACACATGGCTATAAGAAACTGAACTTTGTTCTTAGTATCTGTGTGTTCAAAATATGTATGTAGCTTTGTAATATGTTAATGCAGTTCTGTTAGCTTTTGTCACTTAAAATTTCTGGGGAATTTTTCCTGCTTAATCTGTTAATGTACATATAACACTCAAGTATACACAGCATTGGGAACACCAAAATCAGGAAATAGTGACAGAGCATTCCTGTAACAATATTGCCTAGATTTTCTTCAGTGTTCAGTAGTATTATACATGGTTTAAAAATTATTTTTGAGCTGGGCTTGGCTGTACAATATCTCACATAATAGAAACATTTTATTGCACATTTTCAATAGGTGGTTGTAAAGAATGAACAGCTATTAATATTTATTGGGGAGCAGAAACCATATTCCAACTTTTGCAGTGTAGCTGTAAGACTGTTTGATTTTAGACTAAATAAACGGTTAAATTTTTGACTGTTGGTTATTTATTACTGTTCATTCCACCCTCTGCTCCCCTGTTTGTTTCTGTGCCAATATATGCATTTCATAGGATTTGGTGTAAAAGAATGGCATATGTGGGTTTGGTTTTTCTTTTCTTTTCCCCTTTTCTTTTCTTCCAGTGGTTTTGCATAGCAACTTCTGAGATCTTCCAAACCACAAGTTGAGGGAAGCTGTTCTAATAGTTTCATGCAGGTTTTATTTGTTTTACTCATTTTAACTGATAATCATCAGTTGGTCATAAAACTTTTTCACAAAGCTAGATCTTCATCAGAGTAGATGTTGAGATTGGTGATCAAAGTAAACAATTTAATTGTCAAAACACCTAATAATGTATGTTTCTATGTCTTTATGTGTGTGTATGTACAGATGTCTATATGCAGTATTTTATTTTAGCTGATAGAATTTTTCATTTAGGTATAGGAAACTACTAATGTTTATTTAAAGCCCCTTACCCTACATATTTTTTTTTTCCCCCCTCTTCAGGTGAAAGACCTTTTAAATGCAGTGAATGTGGAAAAGCCTTTAACCAGAAGGGGGCATTGCAGACCCATATGATCAAGCACACTGGTGAAAAACCCCATGCTTGTGCCTTTTGTCCTGCAGCCTTTTCTCAGAAAGGCAATCTTCAGTCACACATACAGAGAGTTCATTCAGAGGTAAATACAATTATTCATAAAGTGGTTGGTGCTAATATACTGCTTATTTCATTTTCAGTATTTAAATTGTGCTGTTTGCTATTCCTGTGCTCTCTGGTGCTTTCTGCAGTCAATATAGATTTACTGCTGTAGTATGGATTCTAGTTCATTGGTTTTACCTGCAAATTCAGCTTTCCTAAAATAGATTAATCTGAATAAATGTATACTTAGGATAATTAGCAAAACCTTCATTTACCATTATCTTTTCAGTACATTGATAGATTAATAAATTATTAGTGGTTTTAAGTGTATAAAAACGTACCTGTGTTGGTCTTGAGAGAATGAGGGCTAGAATCAGATGAAAGTAAGCCAAAAGCAGCAAAGGAGAAAATGGTGAGACATTTCAAGGCCAAACAGCAACCCAAAACTCCATCGTGGAGCATACTTGCAATTTATCTTTGAAGTATATGTCTTAGAGCCTTTTTCAGAGTTTTTTCAGTTACAGGTAGAAGAAAATGACAAAATAAGATAAAAAATGTCTCAGGCCTCTTTATGCTGATTTTTTTTGTTCCCTGTGACAGACAATTTTTAAGATTCAAAAGGTACTTCTATGATAATGTAACATAGTCTTCTGAGCAACATTGGCTATGCAACTTTATTCAGTAATTTCCTTGCTGATTTTGGTTATTTGTGGTTGGGAATACCCATAGAAAGAAACCTCGTTTTGATTTGGAAGGTATAAAGTGATAGAGGCAGCCTTTTTTTCTTTTCTTTTCCTGCTTGCAGACTGTCATCTCTGCTCTCACTCTTTACCCTAACTCTGTCTGAGATGTACTTTCTTGTTTTCCGTTTTTGTATTACAACAACAGATGTTATTTATTGGATTTTTTTTTACTAAGGATCCTGTTAGTGTGTTAGAGTTTCTTACTTTTAAGACATGTCATAGAATGTGTCTTCATAGAATATGTCATAGTGTCTTGTATTATGCTTAATTGTATTAAATCATATGTTTACATTTCATATACCTTTGTGTGACTAGTCTTCCACACTGTTCACAACTCCGTATTTGTGAGAGCTTTTGCTACAGAAGAAAACCCACCAACATTAATTTCATAATTTACATTGATTTTTTTCAATATTACAAGATTGTTGGGGATCAAACCAAAAATATTTTCCACTTTTTCCCCTGTTACACTGCTTTTCTGTAAGGAAAAAAAAAAAATTAATTCTGGGACTTGTCTTGCTCATGTCTTATGCTGTGTTCCGTGGTCCTGAGCCTGCATTTGTTGATTATTTTTTTCCTTTCTTGCTGTCACTGTGTTTACTTGCATGCAAACTGCATGCAATACTCTTAGTTCTTAATTTTATCCTGAGACAGTCACAAAATGACGTCACAGGTGATAATCAAGCAAGTTGATTCTCACTTTGTATATCAGTTTATTTGTTGCCTGTATTTTATTAGTTGATACCTCTTTCTGAAAATCTGGTTACCAGTTTAAGCTAATGTCAGAAAATACAAAGCTCCATACTATATTGCAAGCAGTACAGTGTGTTTTCTTTTGAAGGCTTTGTCCCTACATATTGGAAGTACTGCACTGGTTCTTACTGCTGTGTGATCAACTGAGGAGGAGGGGAAGTGAGGATGGTTGGAATCTGCAAAGTTAGCTGCTTTAATTACCTCAATTCCTTGGCCTGAAAGTCTCAAACAAATTGCTGCTGATCACTTTCTCATCCTGTGTGTTCAAATTCAGTTCAAACTTATATTAAACTTCCCTGCCCTTCACTGTGTTGTTTTTTTGGTGTGTGTGTGTGTGTGTGTGTTTTTTTTTTCCATGCACTCTCTATGGCCTTTGGCCCAATCTCTCGCCTTCATTCTACTTTGATCTTAAAAATGGATTTTATTTTTTCTTGGAAATATGTAAAAGATTCGTTTGCAAATGTGAACAGAAGAGAGCCAAAATGTGAAGATGAATTATCTGCATTTTTTCTCTTCATATTTCTAAACTTCCATTTGTATTATGTATGATGTTACATCTTCAGGCACATCTTAATTGATAAAGTTGTATTGTGGTTTTGTTTCTAAGTGTGTAACGGTAGGAAATTGTAGGGAGGGAAAAGTGTGAGGCCTCATTTGCCAGATGACATTTGTTTTGCTCTCTGATGCTTCCACATGTTGAGAAGTGGTAATAGGAGATCACAGGTTTGCACATAGATTACTGTTGACTTAAAAGCTGAGAGATACCAGACTGATTCCGTAACTGGATATCAGTAGCTTGGAAAAATAAACCATTTCAGCTCTCATAATCCCATGGTATATTTGTTTTGTGGATAAATAATGAAAAATGTAAAAATTTTAGGTGGTAGATTTAGGGAAAATTTACTTTTTTTGTTTGTTTTATTGAAGGTGAAGAATGGCCCAACATACAACTGTACAGAATGTAGCTGTGTCTTCAAAAGCTTGGGTAGTTTAAATACACATATCAGCAAGATGCACATGGGTGGTCCACAGAATTCTGCAAGCTCTTCAACAGATGTATCTCATGTTACAGCGGTAAGCTTTGCTTGGTATAATGTGAAAATGCCTTTAAGAGTTTAATTAGATCTATATCTTAATTCCAGTAATTCTTCAGACAGGTTAGAACTAAAAGACCTATAGCCGTTTTTTGTCTCTTTAAAGTCTTGTGTCATTTTTGGAATTGATTTGTGTTTTAAATGTTAGCTTCTTACTTGACAGATCATAAAGTAAAAAATCTTAGCTTTATTGGAAGCATTGAATGTTGGGGTTTTTTCTTTACCAAGATACAAGAAGCTAAATTTCAGAAAATGCTTCTGGTTTCATAAGACTATTTTATTTTTTGAGCCAGTGCATATTTAATGTATCATAGTACTTTTTCTTCTTTCTTTCTTTGAATAGAACTACATTTTCTACCTTTATTCCACCCTGATTCATATTACTTTCAACTTCTATGCTTCAAAAGTCAATGGATGACAAGTGATAGCAGACTTTGAAGAGGAGAGTTAAAATTTAAAGTCTCAATTTCATTATGCAGCTGTATCTTGTTGAAAACAAGGGTCTAGTAGTGTTGTACGGAGAACTATTTTTCTTTTTTTAGGTTTCTTAAAGTTTTCCTTCATATGGCGGATGCTATTTGTCTCTTTAGGTTAACTAAAAGAAAAAAGGGTTAATATGTCCTATTTGCTTGCAAGTACATATAATCTATGTCTTTTTTTGTACATCTCTACATTCACAAGCCTAATCTTAAAAGCAGAATGAAAAAGGATTCCTTCATAGTACCTCATGTTTGCTTTCCCTGTCCAGTTGTGTTTTTCTTGTTTTGGTTTGCTTGAGTATTTTGCATTTGTATTGCCTATTGATAGTACAGAACTGTGGTGTTACCTTTGCTGCATGTATACTTCTCTGCTTGCGTGAAGGAGGGGAAAAATAAAGAATACCTCCGTACAATAGTATCAGCAAACTGTGAGAAGAAATTTTCTTTCTAAAAACAGATGCCAAGAAATTTAACAAGGAAGAACAAAGATAATGACTGATGTGTCAGTTGCATATTAAGAGTATTACACTTTTTATTTTTAATTTTATATCTGAAACTGCAGAGATTTAATGATTGATCGATTGGGTTTTTTATTGCTATACAAAGATGGTGCATTCTTAGATTGGCACTAGTATTCTTATATTAGAACTGACTTCTTCATTGTGCTCAAAACTTGCAGAGCTTCTTTAACAAGAAATCTCCAGTATAATAATTATGTTCTGAAGCTCGCGGTCAGTCTTTGTTGTCCCTTGTTATTATATGAACAGATTGTGTCCTTAATACAACAAATTACAAAAGTTGAAGTCTCCTGAAGTGTTGTGTTACCAAAAAATGCATTCTGTGTGATACATGAGTACTTCTTGTAAAATATCCTTACTGTAAGGTTGTTACTTGTATTTTGCTGCATCAGTGCTTATAGCTAAGGTATTGTTTTCTGTAACTTGTGTTTATTTAATATATATAAACTGTGAAGCAACATTAGTGATTCTAGGTACTGTTGTATTTCTCCCATAGTCTCATTTTTTCTGTCCCTAGTCTCCTTACTGTGGGAAAATGAATTGCACTAGTTTTATGCGTGATTTAGCCATGTTTTTCTGCTTTTTGTACAAAGGCTTAGAATACTTTATTTTCATTTTTTGTAGGACTCTGTCACCCAGCCTTTAACAACATCCCCTGCTAATCTTTTGCAACCCATTGATAACAAATGGAAGAATGTAAGTGTACAGTTTTTGTCATAGTTTTGTGTAGAGTAAAAGTGGGAGAAATTTTACAGAATTTAGTAAGCTTTCATTTAACTGGTGGAAAAGGATGTGCAATGGTCCTCTGCGATAAGTTGATCAGCTAGTATGTCAAGGCAAACCTCTTGGTGAATGCAGCTGGTTATTTAGGATTGGAACACGCAGTGTTTCAGGACCAGTTAACTTAAAGCTTAACAGAACTGATGTGAACTATTAATTACTAATATTTGCTGTATTAAATAAATAGTTATGTTTCTTGTAAGACTTTTAAAAGTATTAAAAATGGCTGTTCTTCAAAAGCAATTTATTTTAAGTAAATCTTCTCTTTTTTTTTTTTTTTTTTTTTTTTTTTACCCATTTGAAATTATTTTCTGTGGTAAGGAGTGGTATCAGAACTGATGTCTGGTTTTTAGAGGGGGGCGCTCTGTGTGTGTGAAAATGCAAATCTGAAAAGAAGATAACTGTCAATTGTGCCATATTGTGTGGCTCCCTGTACTTGATGCAGAGTGCCAGGTATTTCCCTAGTGAGAGGTACCAGTTGGGAGCAGTGGATCCCATTGCCCGCTCCTTTCAGAATTGCCTGGTGCTCTTGGCTACCAAGTGGGAGAACTGTTCCAGTTCCATCCTTAGTCTTAGCATCTCCAAATCTGTTTCTTCTCCAGAGAATGACTTAGTAACTGTGGAGCCACTGAGCGGTTTAAGCGTGAACCTTTACAGAGTCAACTTCAGCTTATACTGTGGTGGATCTAGGAAACCAAGCAACCAAGCAAGGAGAAGCCTGACTTTCTAGTCTAGCAGTTAGAGCAGAAAGCTGAATTCTCCTTCGCTGTGCCAGGGTACCTTCTATTTTTACAGTAGTAACTACATACTGTAACATGTTTGGGAATCTTGTAGAAAAGGTACTTATGGCATCACCTCAAAACTAATGCAGGCACACCTCAGTGCTAAGGTGAATCGGCAGCAATTTTGTTACGTGTTTTCAGATATTCCTCCTTTGATATACTGTCTGCTTGTTTCTGTGCCTTTGGATGCACAACCTGCTTGTTTATGTGCAGTAACTGTTCATTTGTTGAACTACGTTATATGCTCAGATTCATCCAGGGGACTGCACCATGTATCACACATGGTTTTAAGAAAATGTATAGGTACTTTTATTTAATGTTAGCTTTTTGGTAAGTAGAGCTAGTTGCATCCTTAATGATTCTTCCTTTTTTTTCTTCTAATGGATGTGATAAAAAGCAGGGATATGTTTTGTATTTTTAAATAGAATGATGTACTAAAACTAATGTGAGGCACCATGAGTGATTTTTAAAACTTTCTGAGAGACCTTGTAGAGGAGGTGTGCAGGGAATCACTATTGTTACTGTGTTTCTGATGGAGTCCCTTGGAAATGGATTCTTGACCCTACACTACTTAATATTTTATCAATGACCTGGAAGAAAATATAAAATCATCACTGATCAAGATGGCACAGAGATTGAGGTAATTTATGAAGAGGACAAATCACTGATACAGTGTGATCTGGATTTCTTGGTGAGCTGGGTGCAGCAAGCAATATATGTTCTGAAATGGCCAAGAATAAAATCACATATAGAGGAAAAGTAGGCAATATTCATGGGATAGGAGTTTTCAAAGATTGTAAATTCCCCTTATGAATAGGGATGGAAGAGGTAATAATTGATATATGAGCTAAAAGTTAGGTTTTCCTTGCCTGGAAAGATTAGTTTTGGTCTTTTTATTTAGAGTAGAAAATTTGCATAGAAACGAAAAGCTTGTATGTCCGCTGTATTTCATTCTGGGAATTTTTGCTTTTGTTGGTTGTCTGTTCATAGTGTTCGCTGTTCATGAACAGTGTTCAAAGATACAGGAGAAATCAGAGCTATCAGAATTCTTAAAGTATGATATGATGTATTTTATTATTGAAGAGATTCAAGGTACATTATCTATTTTGCCCATCAGATAAAATATTTAAGGGTGACTTGATCTGCTGTTTCGAAGAAAAATCTGTAATCTCTTTAACACAGGAGAGAAAAAAAGTTTTAAAGGTTGAAGCTAGATGAATTCACACTTTGAAATGAAATATGGAATTTTAGTGTGGATAATTTACTGTTGGAGCAACTTGTTGAAGTTGGATACCAACAGAAAAAGTTGCCACAATAAATTACTTGATTTACAGAACTGCTATAGTTTCTGTACTTAACTTGAAGTATATAAAATATGTAACTGCTGTAATTTCTACTTGGAGTAATTCACTCAGAGCTGTCACGAGGTCTGTGTTACATAGCAGATCAGACAGACTAAGGGCAATCACAAGGTCTACTATTCTAGTTGAACAAATGCGGAATTATGAAGTAGTAATAAAACACTTGATTGTGTATTCTATTTTTAAAATCAGGTATTGAAGCGAGGCCTGCAAAGGGATCTCAGCTTTTTGTAATGAACAGGGTATCTTAATAGTAATGGTAACAAACTTAATATATACATAATGGACACATAAAATTTTTCAAAAAAGATAACATTTGTGAGACTGGCTATAAACTGCTGAACATACTGGTTAAATACAGGTAGTACTGTAATGATCAGATCAAAGATGATGTTGAGCAGTTCCTTCATTGGCAATTTTTTTTACTTTCGCTAAAGCCTGGGAGAATTTTACAGACTTTTTAGTGTAGGCAACCCGCTCTACTGAAGAGCTTCCCTGCATTCTGTTGCAAGAAAATGAACGGTCTCCATAAAGAGCTGTTACAGTCTTCAGCAAAACACTTTGCTTCAGTTCCTGTTCATTGCAATGAAAATGGCATATAGTGTGTTTTATTTGTAAAATACGTATTGAAATGTTCATAGGGCTTTTGCTAAATTGGAGTTTGAGGAGATTGAGTCTTTCCATCTGTCCCATTGCTGAGGTGAAAAAAGATGAACTAATTGTTAAATCAGCAAAATAGCAAGTGCTATTCTCACATGCATGCGAGAGAAATGAGATAAGGGTTTGTTTTGTATCGTCTCATGAGAAGGTATTAAGAATGCTCCGTCAAATTCGCAGGATATAACTCGAGTCAAGCTAATTTTTCTTAATATATTTCTTTTTAAAATTCTCAAATAAGGTGACAGTGTCATTTTAACTGTCCAGTGTAATGTGTCACTATAAAGATGATCTCCGGGGATTTTTCAGATTGGAAGAAATATTATACATGTGAAGCCCAAGATTATTCTTTATTAAAAATGATGTGAAAGAAGATAGTGTTTTATATATATGTGCGTGTGTGCCTGGAAGTGATTATTTCTAGACAACAGAAGTGAATATTAGACACAAATATCCAGTGTGTTATAGAAACAGAATTATGGGGCTAGCCATTACATAAATAAATACTTCTGTTTTCTGCACTAAAATAAATGATTGAAAGCAGTTCTTTCAGTAATGTTATGCTTATGGAGTCTATTTGTTATAAGAAAGGGAAGTTTATAAATGAAGGACAATAGAAGGAGTCTTGATTTCTGATTTTAAAAAGAAATACCAAGGCTTTTTATCACTTTTTCTTCATATTTGTTACTAAGGTAGCCTAAGATACAGTTATCAAATAAAAGATTAAGAAATTTGATTTTTAGACTTCAAATTGTTTTTAGTGTTTTGACACAGCTCCATGTGTATTTAAATTTTTAGAGTGTAAAGAGGTTGTTCTAAAGCTAAGAGATTTAGAAGGTTGAAAGGAAGAAAAGTAGTCTTACTGTTCTGAAAGGTTTTGATGTAACAACACAAGTAATTTCATAGAAAAAAATCTCAAGTAATAGAAGGTTGTTTTTCCAAAGGACTTGCTTTTATGTGAACTTTAAAAGGACCATGTCAGTGCTGTTTTTGTTTTGGAATTACTTTTCATGTGACCTTTACATGTGGAATTCAGTAATTGATTCCTGTGTTTTGTAAACTGGTTGAAGGTTCAGTAGTTACAATAAACTTAATTCAAACTGTAAGCTTACAGTTATGTAGCTTGGGAAGAACTCCAGAAAAGAGATATGCAGAAGCAATTCTTCAATGGAGCGAGCAGACCTTGAATGACAGTTCTGTATAATCCTTATGTCTTACACAAGTGGACATCCTTGTGGTGGACAGTTAACAGACATTTCAGATAAGGGAGCCGAACAGATCAGTTCATATATAGTTTTCATCTTCCTTTTCAAATGTACTGCTGTCTGTTTCAGGCCACACATTTTCGGTCTCCGCTTCTTCAACAGACAGAAAACCAAGTGTCTTCAGCTGCTGCCCATCAGAGTCAGCAGGCTGTAACTGATGTCATCCAGCAGCTCCTTGAGTTATCAGAACCAGGTCCTGTAGAAAATAACCAGCCTCCACAACCTGGTCAGCAACTCAACATTGCAGTGGGAATCAATAGAGATATTTTGCAGGTAAGAGCTGTGTGTGAGAACAGCTTTACGTTTCAGTGGTTTCTCTCTCATTTTATTGTAGTGAAATTTGTTCTCAGTATTTTCAGTGATAGCATTTCTTCTGCATTTTTAAATGATGTATCTGTCAAGAATTTTAAAGATCTACTAAATGCATATGGAATGCGGCTAGATACCTTTTTGTATAATTTTACAAAAGCAAGGTTATAAATATTGATTACATGACCTAAAAGAAAGCTTTAAGTGTACACACCCATATGTGGACGTTTTATTGATCCCTTTTACTTTTTTTTTCTGTTGCCTAGAAGCAGTTTGTGGCATGTCCTTAAGTTATGCCGTGCTTAAAACATGATGACATTTAAGAAGGGAAAAATATTTTTATCTGGTTAAAAAATGAGAATGTATATGGGGCCTTTACCCTGCTCTAATTAATAAGTGGCTATTTGAATATTTCCTGTTGGTGCAAAGAAAATTCGTTCCTGGGTCAGACCAACATTTTGTCTAACCCATTATTCTGTCCTTGATACTGGCAGTAAGAGATGCTGTGTAACAGAAGAGACGCAGGCAGTAATTCGGCTGTTTGTTTCTTCTGCAGCCTCCACTGCATAATGGAACAGGGCAGGGAATATTATTCTTTAATATTGGTGGTAGCCTGCTAACCTTTAAGCTATTTTTTCATCTCTAGCCTTTTAAGTACCATTTAAATTTCTTTTTGGAAGACCCAGATGTTACAGGTAGCTATGTGCCAGTTCACCATGTTACCTGTGCCAAGTAATATCAGTAATATCTAATATCAGGAATGTGTTGTGTAGTTGCACCAAATTATAACACACAATATAACTACTGTTGTGATAACTATTAAGAAAAAAATCGAAAAATCAGTCTTTGAAGTTGGTTCTTTGGGTTATTGTATGAACATCACTAGCCATATTGTTGTACAAAATAAAAATAAATCATAGTTTTCTTCTATGCAATCAAATATCTGCACACTCCTACTTAAATGTGTGTTTGAAATCTTTGATCCAGAGCCTTTTCAGACACAACAGTACCCATAAAGGTGCTTACACTCCAGTCCCTTCCAGGTGTACATAAACGTGAGTGCATAACTCTTTTGCCTTGGTCTGATGGTTATCAGTGATTTGTTAGCAGAGGCTTTTGAGCTTTTCTGAGCCTTTCTTTGGTTTAGTATTCTTCCTTTTTTTTTTTAATATCATGTATGGCTTCACCACAAGCTGTGACGGGCTTCAAATTTGATGTTTTATGCGGAACTATTCTCTCATGTAGTAGGCATAAGAGAGAGCTGTATATTCCTGGCAAATACTTGGTTCTGTAGAAACAGTTTTCACTTTTCTGAAAGGCAGTTGTTGGCACATGTATTAGTGCAGGAAATCCAATATAAATCTCTCAGACAATCATAAGTCGGTGTTGTGTGAGAACATTTTTGAAAGTTTAAATCCAGCTGAAATTCTGGGAGGATAAGACATTTAATTCCTGTCATTATATTTGCATTATATCTTCTAAATAGTTGTTTGTGAAAAGTTGGAGCAACTGTGGAATGTTTTTCTTAATCGAGAGGTTTTTTTATTCTCTTGTAGCAAGCTTTAGAGAACAGTGGCTTGTCTTCAATTCCTGTCTCCGCACATTCTACTGAATGCAGCCAGGCTAAGACTCCTGGGGCCCAGGATCAGAACCCAGACATCCAGACTCTCTCAAATCATCAGGCTGATTCTAATAATGCAGAACAAGATAAGGAGCAAGAGAGTACAGATAAACTCGATAAAAAAGAAAAAAAGGTTATTAAGAAAAAGTCACCGTTTTTACCTGGTAATGTTGCCACCGCTTGCTACTTTTTGTGCTGGAAGGGTTACGGTGTTTGTGGGTGTGTTGATGGCTTTATAAGGGGATTTCCCAAAATGTATTTTAGGTCAGTTACGAACTTCATTTACTTTTATCTAAAACACAATGTGTGTATAAGTTATGATAGTAGCATTTATAACTTTCATTACACGGATACTAAAATGTGTCAGAATGGCATTAAGTGAAATTATACTGTTAAATCTTCTGGATTTAGATGAGTGGAGTTTTTGGAGGAGGACAAAAAAAGAAAGAATATGAATCTTTCCTTCTTTTTCCCGTCATCCTTCTCTGAGGAGGGTTGGGTTTTTGTGGTGTGTCCTGGAGCAGAGAGTTCTTGCAAGCCCTGCTCTTCTTCTTTGGAATTGAGGCCTCACAGAGGCAGAAGTATAGTGCTGCTGCCTCATGCAGGTCTTCACTGACCCGGGCCATGTAGGGGAGGATGAAGGTTGATATTGTGGATAATACTTCAAGTCACCTCTATTTGGAATTGCAGTACTGAATTGATATTGTCACCATAAATGCACGTTAATACTCCACCTCCTTACTGTATTGTGTGTATGCAAGTCTGGATTTTGTCTCTGTTAAATGCATCTTTAGTGTTAGGGTTGCTAGAAGTGTTTTGTTCCAAGTATAGACATCATACTTTAATGTCTGGCCTGGTGGAGACAGCTCTGTAAGTCAGAGTCATTGAGCTCTGCCCATAGTAACTTCATAGGTAAATTGAGGTTGCTTTTTCCTTTGCAAGGGATGCAGAAATCCAAATTTGAAAAAAATCCAAAGTTGAAAGCTCATCTTGTCCAGCATAACTGTGCTAAAAATCAACATTAACTTTTTCCTCTGGTAATAATAACGATTTTGTCCTGGTGTGCAACAGTAACAACTCTGTAACTCTGACTGCAAGTAAAAATAAAAGGTCACTGCTGTACAGTCAAACACAACCACCTTTATTTTCTGATAAAATAACATAACCTCGGTGTATTCGCATGGTTTACAGAAAAAAACACTGTGTGAACTGATTTAAATGAGCGAATACCTGATATTGAACAGCATGTATGAATAAAAAAACATGATAGGATTTAGAAGCTTCTTTTGTCATTTTTGTTGAGAGAAGGTATGCTGTTGCTTTAGGACAGAGCTTAGGGTTCTTGGATCATAAAACAACTTTTGTGGAAAAGTAGCCTTAAATTGTAAATCTTTCAGAAGGGCTTTTTTTTGCCTTCTTGAAAAACTTATAGATTACAATTTAAGTCTGAATTTGCAGAAGAGAGGGCCATTAAAATATCTCATCCAATTAGTTAAATAAGCGTTTAGCACTTAAAATAATTTTATCTGGTTATGGTTGAGGAGTTATATTCATTGATGGATAATTTTGTGTTACATATGGTATTTAACTGGTGTATTATATTGCATTACATTTATGTTGCATATTTCTAAGTGGCATACAAATTGAATTCTTTCTATTTTGTAAAGTCAGACATTACTTAGCTTTTTTTCTTCTCCGCCCCCCTCCCCCCTTTTTCCTTTTCAGTAGCACAAAAATGTTTCCATTTCAACAAGATTCTCTTGGGTTTGGTTTTTGTCATATCAGCCCATCACTATTTTTGTGAAGCAGAATGTATCTGATAGAGAAGTCAATTGACTACCAAGTGTGTTGTAATGGCATCTATTTGGCAAAATGTTTTTGTGTTTTGATTGCTTTGTATAATGGTGTCAGTGTAGTGGAATTTTTGAAAAACTGTTGATGTTTCAAATGTGTTCATTCTGATGTTGTTCCTTATTTTAGGTTCTATACGTGAAGAAAATGGAATAAGGTGGCATGTTTGTCCATATTGCTCTAAAGAATTTAAAAAACCAAGTGATCTAGTGCGCCACATCCGCATTCATACCCATGAGAAGCCGTTCAAGTGTCCCCAGTGTTTCCGCGCCTTTGCTGTTAAGAGTACTCTCACAGCACACATAAAAACACATACTGGCATTAAAGCTTTCAAGTGCCAATTTTGTATGAAATGCTTTTCCACCTCAGGGAGTTTAAAAGTTCACATTCGTCTACATACAGGTAAGGCCTGAAAACTGCTTTTTTGTTTTTTATAATTGGGTGAGACCTTGAATGAGAAAAAAAGACAATGTGAAGCACTTAAATTGTAGAGCTGTCTGTCATGTCATTAATATCTATCAGAGAATGAACTGGTTTTAGTGTCTTATATGATGAACTTAAATTTTTGTCACAACTTTCTAGGGTTTCATGGCTTTGAAACTTTGGGCTCCTACAAAAGCCGTGGACATTTAGTTCTCTGACAATGAGTCAGCTGTTGCTCCTTTTTAATATTAGCATTGTGAGTGTATTTAGTTGTGCTTTCTAAAGAGTAAATCTTTTGTATTTACTCTGCATCTTTTCTTCCCTTCCTTTCCCCATACTTTTTGGTTATTTCACTGTATCACTTAGGACTATTGGGTCACTTCCCATTTCATCTTCAACAGTAGGGTGTTTTCACCCACTTACCTGTTTTCAATATCTTACACTGCATGCCCTAAAGCTCCTCTGTTCATGTAGTCCTTGTTCACATAATATATGATGTCTTCAATACCTGTTTTTCTGTGGCTGAACTTCTATCCTCTGCATAGAGAAAAATGAATTTTCCACTCTTGGTGGACTACCTGGTTGTTTTCCACTTTTCTTTCTTTGTTCTTGCAGCTATATAAGCTTTCAGCAAGATAAGCTCATAAATGTGCTGCTTTTTCCTTTCTCTCATGTTTATGTATTTACAGTCTGCAAACGTATCATTCATTTGCTACGTGTGTTTAGCATTCAATATATTTTATAGTGAGATGCCTTTAATCCATGAAATATCACTGTTGGATTCATCTGCAGAAAGTTTTTCACTTTGTTTTTTGTAAACTTGTAAACCAGTATTTTGTCTGTTACTTTAATGTCAGCCTCACTTTATTTTGGAAGTCAGACTCATTCAATGTAGCAAAAGCACTAGATGACTTGAGAAATAGGTAGTGCAGTGGTTATGGAACTCCAGCATGTTAGTCATCGTTCAGCACGCTTGTTTTTCCTGAGATGTTTGCTGCTTCCTCTGTCTAGCAGGTTAGGCTTACTGGGTCAGGTTAGAGGTTTGTTGAGCCGTGTCTGCTGTCTCTGATGGCAGCGTGTGGAAAAGGGGAAGCCTACAGTAATGCTTCTTAGCAATGTACAGCTAGCTTCCACTAATCTTTGGGTTGAGGGCTTTATGAAGCAGGCTGTACCTCTGTACTAAGCAGCACTTCGTAGATTTTTGTTCCGAAGAACTTAGCTAATTGATTTTGTACCCATGTGAACTTAACTACAGGAACAACCTAACTTAATGAATTCAAATGTTGAGCCACATGTTGAGTAAAGTACTTTCTGTTGCTCTAAATATTCTGCTCAGTAGTTTTATATGATGTTGTAGTTATTACTGTATTGTGAAGAATGGTTTATTCTTGTGCATTTTTTCCACATGTGATTTTATGGAGCTTTCTTCATAATACCGTTGTGTTTCCTACCCTTCTAAGTCCAAGATTTTCCTTTGAACAAAAGCTGAAAGTTTGGCAACTCTGCCTGTCTCTGTAACTTACCAAGTTCTCCAGTGCCCTTTCCAAGGAGAGATTTCTACTCCATTTTGCATTGCAAAAGTCTTGCTTTAATAATTCCTCTTGGCATACTGTTTTGTCTGCCATCAAACAGTGTTGACATTTTCACAGACTGATCTAGAATTTCTCTAAACTTTGTCACATCGCTGTTACTCTGTTTTATCCTATTATATATCATTTGTCTATGCGTTTGTGGATTCTTTCTTCTCACAGTTTTTTAACAGTTTGTTTTGGAAGGACATTTGACCTGCTATCTGCAGTTCATGGAATAGCTTCTAGAACCTTTTGAAAATTGCTGTCACTTTTGCATCATCCAGTTTCCTAATAACAAGCTTGCTTAGTGATGTGCTACAACCAGTTAGTAGTTCAACAATTTCATATTTACTTTTGATTGGATTTTGTGAATATGTTTTGAAAACCTTATATAATAAATGAATAAACACCTTGATAGGAAATTAAAAAGAAAATACAGAAGAGAGACTCTAAATTCCAAAGCTATGTTTCTAGGGTGGTGGAAGTAAAATCGCAACCTAATATTACTTTTTTTTTAATCTTTTGCAGGTGTTAGGCCTTTTGCTTGTCCTCACTGTGACAAAAAGTTTAGAACATCAGGCCACCGGAAAACTCATATTGCTTCACATTTTAAGCACACTGAACTAAGAAAGCTGCGACATCAGCGTAAACCTGCAAAAGTTCGAGTAGGAAAGACGAGTGTTCCAGTACCAGACATTCCTTTGCAAGAGCCCATACTTATCACTGATTTAGGTAAAGACCAAGTGAATCTGTGCTCTCTTGAAATTTGGATTTCACAGGAAAATAGAGGTCACAGTTTAATCAAACAAAGACATTCAGAGCTTGCTCAGAAAGATGCACTTTGAAATAAGTTATTGGAAATAATCAGGCTACAGAAAAGTGCCATATTTTATAGTTTGTACTAGAATTAGTAAGAAGAGTCTTTTTTTATTCACAGACACATTGTATAATCCTTACTAGAAAAAAAAGCATGTGCATGTTTACATTAGGAGAGGAGTTTAGTTTAACTATTGTTAGGCTGTTGGTATAGAAAAGATAACATTTTATGACCTAGATTCTTCTTGAGATGATCATGTTTATTCAAATTACAAGTATTAATGAGTCGGTGTGTTATATGATTTTAGTGTATTTGGTATTTGGTGACCTCAACTGAATTAGTGGTAATCATGAGTGGCCATATTTCAAAAAAGGGCAGAATAATTCTGGAACATGGTATAGTGAATTCATACAGTTATTTTAATTCTGTTGTAGAATAATTGTTAAAACATTACATAAACCAATTTTTGGAAGAAAGTAACTTGTTGTACAGCTCATTCAAGATAGTATATATTGTTGTCCAGTAGAGGTCAATGTAGTGGGCAAATTGTTTACTCTTCATTGTTTGACTTGGCGGTGTGCTAACCCCAGCCTTGTCTGTTGTGTAGTCATCTTGATACAGTAGAATATTATATTGGTAATATCTTTAGCCTTAAATCTTCATCACTCTTTAAAAATCCTTTTGCTTTCACTGCTTTCAAGAATTACTGTATGCAAGAGTAGTGGTTATTTTGGTATCAGGCATAAGAAACTTCAATTTTCAGAGTAGCAACAAAACATTGCTGACAGCTTCAGATATTCAGATTGCACAGTATTTCTTTCTTGACTGAACCCTGGAAACAGGTACAGTCTTATAGCTTGATTCTAAATAAAAAAGCACTTCAATACAATTAAAATCTGTGCAGTGAAATTCTGTATGTTTTTTTTTTTTGAAAAAAAAAACCAACCCAACAAACCTAATATTAACAAAAAACAATTACTAGATAAGTTGTTTCCTACAGGTGCTGATAACACCTGAACTCTGCTGATATTGGAGTGCTCAATGTAAAAATAAGAAGTCCCACTATTTGTCTAGAAGGTGTCATGTTTTTTTCAATCTACCGACAATATTTCCACTGTTCCCAGAAAAAAAATTTTGCTTCTTGTAGAGGTGTCAAGAATCTTGTATCTTGTTGCTCTGTACTAGTGTTGATCTTTGAGTGGCGCCTTTGATTAAAAAAACCACCTGTTTTTTGGAAAAAAAGACTAGATTATTCTAAAAGTCTATAAAAAAAGTCAGCAAAATGTTCTCTACCTGTTACAATGTTTCTTTCATCTCATTCCATTCATTGATGGTATTTATTGATTAGGAATTGCAAAAAATTGTCATTTTTCTTGTGTTTAGTGTGGTTCCAAAGATGGAACTGATGGGAAGAAAAATACCTTTTTTAGAACTCAGAACTATTTTACTGACTTGCTATATCCAGGATAGAGCCACCTTGAACTTTTCTAACAGTTTGGAGAAATGTTTAGTTTATCCAAATTGAACAAGTGAAGTAAATAGTTTGGAAGTGTTTTATTAGGAATTTCGGTTATTTCTGTCCTCTTACATATGTTACTAGGAGTTTCTGCAGTGCTCCTGCAGACTAGAACCACTGTAACCTGGGATACGCTCTCAAGTTAGTCAGCTGTCATTCATTAACTGAATTACTCTGCTTTTATACGATTAAAAATAACTGAGAGTAAATATTTGTCATATGGTGTTCCTTCTCTTCTGATTTGGAAGACTTGTGTCATCTCCTGTACACTACTACTAATTATCATCACAGAAGAATGCCAGAAGGAATTGAGAAAGTGGGGTTGTGGGTTTGGTGGATTTTTGTGTTGGTGTGTGTTTTGTTTTGGTTTTTTTTTTTTGTTGGTTGGTTTGGGTTGGGTTGGGTTTTTTCGTTTTATTTTGGTTTTGTTTTTAAGAGAAAATGTTTTTACTAGACCAACTGAGTTAGTTGGGGAAGGTGAAAGAAGTTTTGGCATATATATGTATAAATATATATATGGATAACATACATACATATACACATAAATTTTCTCAAGTCTGGTACAGATAAGTGTTCTCTCTGCATTGTTGCCGTCTCTTCTCAAAAATGAGAGAAATTCCCTCTCCTTCTGCTCTTTTCAATTACATTTGGAAGTCAGCAGAAACCCTTTGGGCTTTCCTTTCTGAATATGAAACTTTGCATGCTAGGTGAAGCAGTCTGAGGAAAGAAAAGACAGTGTAAAAGGCTTTTGTGGTGAGTATTTAGGACCATAAAGGGGTCTTTGGCATATTTGTTGTAGCTTTGAATCACTCCCTCAACCTTTTATATCTGTATTTATACTAGTTTCGTTTGGTTTGGGGTTTTTTTGTTTTGTTCTTGGTTTTTTTTTAACTTGAAGTCTACTACTTTTCCCATTCTGTCACAGTGTTTGGGATGATACCCTTCCTTTGGCTACTTCTCAGACAGCATACTCTTGTGTAAGCAGTTGGATGTTTAGTAGCAGGAACTTTTAACTGATTTTTTCCAAAACTACACTTGACTGACGTCAGGGACCAGTGTATAAAGAACATTTGTTTAATTGGATTTTTTTCCCAATAAACTTTTGGAGGTACCCAGCGAATTAGCAAGACTGATTAGCCAAGGTAGATGATGTACAAATACAACAATTTTAAGGGACTATTTTTATCCTTTAAGTAAAGGCAAATAGATAGGGTGATTCGTGCTTTTCACAAAATGCATATTAAATATTTGTCAAGTTATAATGTATATCTGGGGTATGTTGATTAAACATCATTTGATTAAGGTGGGGGTTGGAAGAGCAAAATATCTGATTAGCAGTGAATTCATAACTGTCAGCTTTTTTAAAGTTAATGGTTGTTTTGGATATACATGAGGCTTAATGTAATGAGGTGAACCTGTGGATAAAAGAAGAGCTATCACTAAAATAGATAGTACGTGCAATGTGTGCAATATAATATGTATAATGCTAAATAGATGCATGCATAATTTTAAACAAGTGCTGAAAACATGGTCATTTTCTTTATATTCTTGCACGGTAAAAGTTTAGTCACTTTTTTTTTTTCAAATACTAGCTCTTCAGACTACAGCAACTTTGGAATAACTTTATCAATTAATTTTTCCTTTTTGTGTGTGTGTTTATGTATGCAGGTCTTATCCAGCCAATCCCAAGGAATAGCCAGTTCTTCCAAAATTATTTTAACAATAATTTTGTGAATGATGCAGACAGACCATACAAATGTTTTTATTGCCATCGAGCCTATAAAAAATCTTGTCATCTTAAACAACACATCAGGTAAAATAAATACAAAGAAGAAAGGAAATGTATGTAATAACAAATCTATGGAAGAGCATGAGATTTACATAATGTTCACTGAAAAGACTGCATTTTTTTTTACTGTCTCTTAAGTAGTGAACCAGTGATAATTGATTTTTTTTCTGGTAACGTTGAAGGAGGCTTTGGCTAATTCATAGCTCTGTGCAGTCTTAGCAGTACAAGTGGTTTGTGTTGAGTGTGAAGTTTAGCTTATTAACACTTGGACTCTTTTTTCCTGAACTATGTATCGAAAATAACAAGCGTTGCATGTGAATTCTTTTTGTAATTTTGTATTTGCATACTCCAGATCATCTGCTTTGTATGTAGCTCCTATTTTTTGGGAAGGAAATAACTATTCTGTTTGCTGTTTTCTGTGTACTAAACCTAAAAGAATTTAGGCTTACATTGTAATGAAGTAAACATTCCTAAAGTTTTACTTTCTGCCTAAAGTTCAGTTCAAGTTCCATATAGTGAGTGCTTGTTACAACCACAAGGTCATGGAGTCACAGAAAAATGTAGGTTGGAGGGGAACCAGTGGGGGTAACTAATCCAACCTTGTTTTCAGAAGAAAGGGTAGCTTCGAAGTTAGATTAGGTTGCAGTTTTACAGGCAGTAAGCTTTGCCATTTAGTGGAGTTATCAAATATTGCTCCCCGATTTATAAACTATGAATAACTGGAGGAGAAAATATGAAAAAAACCCCAAAGATGATTACTAGGATCTAAGGAAAGATTCCATGCAAGCGGGTGGCAATCTGCTTGTTTCTGCAATGTAAGCTCTGTACCGCTTTCTTACTTTCTCTAATTCAAATCGTGGCGAGTTCCTCGTGTTCTCCTTACAAATCAAGTTCTGTATTGGTAGGTTTTTAAAGTGGCTTGAAAGAGTTCTTGGTTTCTGTATGCTGGCTAACAGGAAGGGAGGAAGCCTTGCAATATTGCATCTTTTCCTTTTGTAATATCCTACCAAGATTTCTCATTGCCTTTCATAAACGCAGTCAAGCTAGATTGATTCAAATCAAAATAATTTTAAATTAGTAAGTGTTGCTGGTTTCCATCACTACCACCTTCATTGTCCTTCATAAGAAATAGTTGATTTTAATCGTGTTTCATACTTGTGAAAGTGTGAAAGTCATCCCTACCTTTTCCCAAATTTGTTAAATCCTGCTTCCTTTATCTTCCATTTCCTAGCATTCACATTGCCTTCCTCCTAGCTCTCACTTCTGAGATGCTACAGTCGTAACCCTCTGCTCCATTTCCTAACCTGTCCTTCAGTCTGGTTTTTATCTCGCTGTAGTCCTAAAGGGAAACTCGACTAGCACTTCTTGAAGGAAGGATATAGTGAGTGGGACATATTGATAGTATAGGTGAGTTTCCTCACTTGAACATTGTTTTCACTTAGCAGTCTGAAAGGCTACTTGTACTGTGCCTTGTTCAGGGGGTATTTA
The DNA here is from genome assembly GCF_000708025.1 of Charadrius vociferus. NCBI lineage: Eukaryota > Metazoa > Chordata > Aves > Charadriiformes > Charadriidae > Charadrius > Charadrius vociferus. Next base: position 1,637,392 of record NW_009648539.1, read on the forward strand.
GGATGGACACAGTTCCCAAAAGTTGCATTATTAAACACAGTAGTAGTATACAATATGAGGAGGACCATACATTTTTTTCCAAACTTTTGTGGACATTGTTTTAGTTGAATTGAGGAAAATACATGTGAATGATAATATACTAGTCTGAAGAACTAGTATGTTATCTGGCATGGAAAAATTCAACCCAAATGTTTTAATTGAGGCCAGGTATGATCAGAAAAGGAGATTGGACTGTAGAACATAATTAAACCAGACATCATTGTTTCTAGCCCTGCCAGTGATCACATGCAGGTTGTTTATGATTTATTAAAGCTTTAATTTCTAGATTTTCTTAACTGAAGCCTCTTCCATCCATACAGCAGTTGCCTTGGTGTGGTTTATTTTGCTCACTTTAAAATTTAGCCTTTTAATAACTTCATAAATCAAACTCTAAATCTACTTTAACTTCTGCTTTCTCTTAAAAAGGTCACATACTGGTGAAAAGCCATTTAAGTGCTCTCAGTGTGGAAGAGGTTTTGTGTCAGCTGGAGTTCTGAAAGCACATATTAGAACACACACTGGATTGAAAGCTTTTAAGTGTCTTATATGCAACGGGGCCTTTACTACTGGTGGTAGCCTCAGGCGACATATGGGGATCCATAATGACCTTCGACCATATATGTGTCCATATTGTCAAAAAACATTCAAAACATCACTAAACTGTAAAAAACACATGAAGACTCATAGGTATGTTTATAATTTTTATATGAATCCTTCATGTATTTCCTTAAAAATACTTGGAAAAGCAACTTCGCTTTCTAGCAAACACTAATAATCGAATAAGGATGTTTGTTTACAGTTAGCAAAAACTTAGGTAGCTTTGAAGGTGTAATAAATTTTGGTGTATAATAAAAATTTGTTCACATAGATCGTTAGGATAACTGTCTAACTGAAGACATAAGACCTTCTTACCTTGCTTTGCAGATATGAACTTGCACAGCAACTTCAGCAGCATCAGCAGTCTGCTTCAGTAGATGAATCTACAGTAGATCAGCAGAGCATTCATGTTTCTACACAGATGCAAGTGGAGATTGAAAGTGATGAGCTACAACAGTCGGAAGCTGTTGCAACAGATCAGCAGGCTATTTTAGAGTTAGACCAGCAGCCAGTAGTAGGCACAGAAGAAACAGCGCTAGAACAACAATTGGCTGATCAGCCTTTAGAGCAAGATGAGGGTGAGTATTTGAAATATGATAAGGTTTATAAAGAGGTAAGTTTACAAGATCTCAAATAAAACTCTTTCATCAAGACAATGAAAGTAGACAACTAGAAAAATACATGGTGTAAAAGCTAACTATTTAAAGTATATTGCACAATTTCTTTCATTCATTGGTGTTCAGGTTTACTGTTAAAAATATCATTCAGGTTTGCACCATGTGGTTGTATCAAACAGAACTACTAAACAAATAGACAGAAAAATAATACTATGTGCACAGAACTTTACCACATCATCTCTATTATTAATAAAAAGCACTGCTATATAGTCTACTTAGGAAGTAATATCTGCGTTTGTTTGGAAGTGGGATGATACAAAATATTTCATGTACTTTCTCTGTTAGTAATAGTGGAACAAAGTATTTTGGTTTTGCTTATTTGTTCTTTTTCATGGTGTAATGAGTTAGTAAGAGCTACAGAGGAATGTGAATAAAGCCTGCGATAAGCAAAGGTTTAAATACCTGTTCAGCTAGTAATTTTTTATTTACTTTTGATGCAGTAAAAATTCAGATGACTATAAAATGTAGGTTTTGGGGATCAACTGAATTATGCAGTTAACTACATCTTCTTTTCATTATTTTTTTCCTTTTCTTTTTTTCCTTTTTTTTTTTTCCCCCATCCTCTTCCTTTCCCCATTTCAGATCGATTTGTGACATCCCAGCATGCTTTACAGGAAAACATCACTCAATTCGAACAACAAGCTATAGCACAGCAGCCGTTTGATCAACAGGGCTTATCACAAGGTTAGTAATAAATAACACTTTTTAAAATTATTCTTATAAATCTGGCTTTACAGCATAGTAATCATAAAGCATTTCAAAAGCAGGTATCCACAGTCAAAGTAACTGCAATGCAGAGAACTTGCAAAAACCTTTTCTTATATTATTATTTTGAAACTATAATCGGTAGAATAATTCAAATACTTCAACATTAGATTTTGCTTTTATGAGCTCATGTTTAGTCATTATAGTATGGGGTTTATAGTCAGGCACTTTGTATTCTTTCCATGATTGTGTTTTGAAATTGCTGCGGCATTAGGCAGTTTACACAGCTTTCTCCCTACATATACATGCTCATAACATGAGATGGTCAAAAGCATGGTCTAAGATTTGACTGAGTAGCTGTTGGGATTCATTATGGAAAAGAGCAAAATCTAATCTCATAACAATCATACTTCCACCTAATCACAGCAGTTTCCTTTTGTATTTTATAAAGCTACATAAGTAACAAATTCAGAGATTGTAAATGTTTGGAAACTTGTAGGTAAAATAAAAAAATACTGAGAAATATGTGTAAGGTTTATATAGCCTGCAGAGACTGAAGAAATGACTGCATTCTTTTGCTTGTCAGGACTGGTTTTCTTGAGTTGTTGCTTAATATGGAGCTGCTGGGTTTGTTTCAGGTTTTTTGGGGGGTGGGTGGGCAGGGAAGGGGAGCGTGTTCAAGGGGTTTTCCTTTGTTTTGGTTGAGAAGCATACCTCACCGGCTGACCAGTTGATCTCTTCCTTCTTGGTTCTGACTCCAGCAAATAACTTCATATTTATGTAACTGGTGACCAGTAATTGATATTCCATCTGCTTAAATGTCTCTCTTCTTAATTTCTTTCCCTGTTTAATTGTATAGAGCCTTTTGTAAAAATTTAACTCACTGTGCTAAGTTGCATGACAGTGTGAAGAAATAGTATAATTTGTTGCTGATTTTAATTCCTTAGGTTGTGCTGCTTTGTATGTAACTGAGAAAAAAAATCCTTAAGTCTCCGCCTTTGTTAAACAAGACTGAACCAAGTCCCGTTAAAACCCTATGGATTATTTTGATTGGTTACCTTTTACAGTTTTCCAAATGAATGAAAAGAGACTGTCAAGAGTAGTGGTGGGTTTTGTTTGGATTTTTACAGCTCCTTTGAATTTGAAAATCCAAAACGTAAACCTTGTTTTCTTATCTTATTTAGACTCCAGTTTCCATGTATGTGTATGTTCTTCATTAAATAAATACTGAATACTGAGTGATTTCTTGGGGAGGGAGGAAACTCTTCTAGATATCACCAAAAATTCTTTCATCATCAAAAAACTAGGCTGATCATCAGTACAATATAAAATTGGTACAGAAAATCAGAACATTTGTGGTGTGGTGTTTTGGTTTTTTTTAAGTCTCATTTGTATAAGATGTCTCCTATTCTACTTGGAATCTCATCCACAGATTCCCAACTCTTTGAAGTTTCCTTGAAGATCCTGGAGCCCTTCAAAATTTTTGAATTTCAGGTAGGTAAGCATTTGCGCGGATGCATGCGTTAAATTGGTCGACCCTCTCCCTATGTCTGCATCTGTGCTTCATGCTCCTAATTTCTTTTTCCTATCAGCTAGGCAGAACATTCAAGCTTAAAACACTGTCCTTTTTACCCTTGATATTTATAGGCTGTATTCTTGTTAAAATATTTTAGCTCAGTGTTTATTAATAAAACAATGTAGGAGTTTTAAAAATCTTCAGTAGGTTTTTTGATTTTTTTCTTTTTCCTTTTTTTAAGAATGAAAGAAAAATTTGCATTTCAGACAGATGAGGCTGATCTCTAGGTCTCCACAGACCTGTCAGAACTTTGTTTATTCTTTCAGGTTTGTTTGTAATACTTTTACAGAATTCCTGGTTTGTTCAGATAGATTTTTCTTCTCTAAACGTTCAGACTTCTAAAGAACTGCGGATCTTATGAGGGTGCTGCTGTATCATAATCTGTTACTCATTTGAGCTAGATTTGAAGACTGAGAAAAAGGACTTCAGTGTTCTTTGTAGCTTTACATATTCAGGTGTCTTCATTTGAAGATTTTTTAGTGAGGTCAGAACAACCAAATGGATCTTTTATGTCTTTGGGCTATTCAATATCATCTGTCACTAAATGCGCTTTCATATAGATTATGTCACCTTTTCTTCCTTTAAAGTCTCCTTGTAAGCATGGTTGAATGTTAATAATTCAGTTAGTGGTTATAGGAGAGTGATCTTGAAAAACTACTGGAAGTCCAAATATTATTATTCTGTAGCCCATACAAATATACCCTTACCACCAGACTGCTGTTTTGCTTTCCTAAGAGTTGATCTGCAATCTCAGGACTTGGAATTCTGATTCTTTTAGTAACTATTTACACATTGATTCCAGTCAATACTGTTCAGCTGGTTCCAAAAGTTGCTAAGAAAGCAAACCTGCAGAACACTTAATTGCTAGTCACTGACCCCCACTGAGATGCACATGTGCATGTAGATATGTTTGTAATGTTAGAATTCAAATGATCTATCAGTAAAGACTTCAAAGTTTTGTCAAAACTAAAATACTGTGTTTGCTATGAACTATCATACTGTTGTTTCCTCATTTTCATGTGCAAGACATCTTTCCACTAGTAAACTGATTTCCAGAGTATTCTGTTTTTACAGTGTTTTGTTAATGTCGAAGAGAATAGGTGAGGTGGTGTCCTAAAGCCAAGAGAAAGCAAGCAATGCAAATGATTACTATACTGAAATAACACAAAATCCTATTCCAAGTTTAGACGACTTTGTAGTAAGAAACCCCTTACTATACAGAGCTCAAGATGCTTTCTGTTTTTTGAAGATTAAACAGGAGCAGAAAATTAAGGTTCTGCAATTTATTTCTGCCTCTCTGACTGAACATCTGGTTTTGGTGTTTAGTTCATTGGGTTTTTTTAATGCTGTTCTGTAGAAATAGTGTGGTGGTAGCAAATGCCTTTAGCGTGCTCCGAGTTGTCAGATCTTTTTAAAATTGAGTGGAAATTGTCATTCATACTAGGTATTGAGCAAAATGGGAATGCATCATGTATGTTCTTGTTACAGCATTGGTTTATTTTTATTCCAGAACTACTTTCAGAGGTAGTATTTCTTTCTTCAGTTGGTCCCAAAATACCTCTAACTTCAGAACTTCTCTTCCTGAGCATTTTGTTGCATGATCCTGGGAAGTTTTTCAGAATGTCAGTAATGGCTTTTATTAAAACACTGCAAGGTGAAATAGGTCACAGTATAGAAATGTATTTTTTCCTTCTTACCTAGTAAAAATTACCAATTTGAAAAAAGTTTCATTTTTTTAGATAGCTGTTTCTTTGTACATTTAATAGTTAAATCCTTTTTTTTAATGTAGGGCATGGAAGTGGCATCACTTTTGCTTCAGTTTCTTGAGGTTTGTTTTTTTGTGTTTTCATCAAGTGTAGTGGGAATACCATTTTTCCATAAAGGTGCTTTTTAAATGTATTTGAAAATAGAAACTAGCAACCCTCTTATCACTGTAAAGCGTTGCATCACTGTTCTTCAGGCTACTTTTTTATTTTGCCATTTCACTTAGGGGTAATTGAGGTGCAATTCTCTGCACCTCATTCTGCATGTTGAATCATTTTTTCTTGTAATCTTGGTAGTTCTACAAGAGAAAATAATACACAAGTTGGAGCATTAGGTTTGGTGATAACAACCTGACTACTAATGCTTTCAAGATTTGTTTACACTTGTTAGTTTTCATTCTATGGTGTAAGCAATAGCATACGAATAGTGTTTTTTCCTATGTTGATAATAGTATTCTTCTGCTGTGAAAAGTGAAAAGAATTCTGCTTAAACTTAACTCATCCCAGTTTTTGATATACTGTGATTCAAAACATTCTTTAAGCAATGCTTTTTGGTCTTTGATGCTGTGATCATCTGATGTGGGTTTGTTTCTACCCTGTTTTCATAATCTTCATCCTTTTTGTCCCCTAAAGGCAAACTGCACAGAAATAGTAAAATTGCTGCCCTTACTTTAATTACTGATAGTTGTGGTTTCATTTTTTTTCCACATAACATTGATTTATTTTTTTTTTTTAATATTAGAAGTATTAGGGTTAGAGGGGTTGATAAAAGGGCATCTTTAATAGCGTTAAAAAAGCCTGCAATCTGAGCTATACTTCCCTGGCTCTAAATCATTGATACTATCATTCCATTCATTCATTTAGAAAAGGAGGTGATGGAGATCTGGTATTTCAGAAGGGAAAAAAAAAAAATAAAAAAAATTCAGGTCTCTATACTGGAAATGTGAATAAAAATATGTTTATTTTTTACTTTGCAGTTTGCCTTTGAGAGGCTCTACTTTACTATTATCTAAAGAGTGGGAATATGTGGAGGAGATCCAAAGTAGGAGAAAATGGGGTTACTTTATCAGAAACTGGAGTTCTCCTATTGGGTCATCTCCTCCACTCACCCGCCATCCTCCCCACTGAGCTTTGCATCCTTGTGATCGGCTTCCAGTGTAGTTAAGGGAGCGTGGTACCAACGTGGATAAAGGGAGATGGGTCAACCTGTTTGACACATGCATGCTTACATACAAGAAATTCAAAATTTCAATGGCTCTAAGGTAATTGTGGCACCCTGAAGAAACTTCAAACAGTGTTATTCTGTGGAGGAGATTTTCCAATAGAATTCCAGCTAATGGTAAGTAACCCTATTATGCATATTATGTATATGCCAGAAACATTTGTGCTCTTTGCCACTCAACAGTGAGGAATATAAAATGAGTATTACTATATAGTAATACTACTTAATATCTTTTGAAGGTAGTCTTCAAAAAGTGTGGTGTAATTCAAAGTCCCATTCAGTGTGTTTTCTGGGTTTTTGACTGTTTAATTTCTGGCAGGTTTTACAGTGAATGACAGCTACAATCAACAGACTCAATTTCCAGCTGTACAGCAGCTGCAAGATTCAAGCACACTTGAATCTCAGGCTCTTTCAACGAGTTACCATCCACCAGCCCTTCTTCAGGTTCCAAATACAGACACTATTAATGTAGTAAGTACTGCTAGAAGGCAGAATCCATTGTTTGTGTTCAGTGATGAGTGTCTGTGAGCTATTTCATTGGTGATTAGGGAAACTGAGAAGTCAGAAAAGTTTCATCATTTCTTTTCTAGATAGCTTATGTTTAACAACTGGAAATAAAAGGGCAGGGGGAGGATAAGTGATCTGGCTACACTATTCTAAAAAAGAATCATACTTTTTGATGCTCTAGGCTTAAAAAAAAGAAATAGTGCTATAAAGTTGGATCATAAGTCTAAAACTAAGGAAAGGACCTAATGTTGTGAAATAACTTTAAGTTACTGCACTATATTCTATCCCAATTCTTTCATTCCTATGGATACTGATATGATCAAGCAGTAAAAATAACATTAGAAACATGTAGTGATCCTTCGTGGAGCTTGCGTATGGCAGTGCATGATGTTCTTTTTTTGTTCTCATCTGGTTGAATTTGTAAAAGAGCTTAACTGCTAAAAATACAGTTTACATATTACTGACGGTAGCGGTACCTAGCATGAAGACCATCTGTAGTAATATGTTTACCATGATGACCTGCATGAATTCTTGTCCCTTCATGCTTGTTTGCAAAGGGCAAATGTCAGTCAGAATTGAGGTGGATTTTAGGATCTGGAAGAGTTGGAGTGATTTCAGCATATTCATTTGGAGTTTTCTCTTCAAGTCTTGCAACATGCTGTCATTCTTGAGGATTATTTTGTGGTGGTTTTTGCTTAGAGGAAAAACCTGTTCAAAAACCAGTGAAGTTTTTCAGCACCACTGTGCATGTTGCCACTCACTGTGGGGCTCATACTGTTTAAAATGGCTGGTTTGGTGTTAAATTTAATCTCTCAAAGACCAGAAAATATACAAGACTCGTGACACATTTTTGTCTAGATTTGCAGGGAGGTGTAAGTACACCATGTTATCTGTTTATTCCAATTCAGTAGGTGCACATTTTGCTATTTTCCTTCTCACTATGAAAGAGTGAGGTATATTGCACTCTTTAATTTCTTGTAAAAAATTTCTGAAAGCATCGTTTTGATTACTTACTTGTGTTGACTGTAAATGCTTTAATTTTTTGTCGTGCATTTGTATGACTTCATTTCAGTATTGTGTTACTGAAATTTACTTGAGGCTTTGATTTCTAGACTACTCGTTTGATACAAGATCAGTCATCGCAAGAAGAACTTGAATTACACACTCAACGGCCTCATTTTCTTGAGGATAATGAAGATCAAAGCAGGCGTTCATATAGGTTTGTTATACTTTTAGGTTCTGTCTCAGAATTTAATGAATGTTTTATGGCTAGTAATTATAAGCAACTAATGAAAACAATTTTCTTCTAATAGATGTGAATATTGCAACAAGGGTTTTAAGAAATCCAGCCACTTGAAACAACACGTACGGTCACATACTGGTGAGAAACCGTATAAATGCCAACTCTGTGGCCGTGGCTTTGTTTCCTCAGGAGTTCTTAAGTCACATGAGAAGACTCATACAGGTAACAGAGTATACCAACTCTATATTAGCTTAGCTCACATCTGGGTTTTGTAAATGTCCTGTATAAGTAAACTTAAACAAATGGCATGCTACTTATTTGTTTCTGTTACTTTAAGGAGTTAAAGCATTCAGCTGTAGCATTTGCAATACCTCCTTCACAACTAATGGCAGCCTTACCAGGCACATGGCAACTCACATGAGCATGAAGCCTTACAAGTGCCCATTCTGTGATGAAAGCTTTCGAACAACTGTTCACTGCAAAAAACATATGAAAAAACATCAGGCAGTCTCCTCAGCTGTAGCAGCAGCTACAGAAACAGGAGGGGGAGGTAAATTACTTCATTTTTACTCTTACAGTCCTTACTACATAACAAGTACAAATGTTTCAGTGGATTAAATGAACGCTGTAACAGTAATGTTATCAACTAGCCTTCCAGCATGAATAATGTCTAATGTCCAGAGCCACTGAAATTGCTGTTATCTAAATTGTTTAAAGAAATCAGTTTTCCAGGAGTCTGTCCAGTGTATTCAAGGTATTGTATGTTACATGGTTATTTTAGTGTGTCACTAAAGTAGAATATTTTCTTGTCCTAAATTACTTATACCTGTATTGAAGTATTGTAAAAAATAAGAATTATAAATCCAGTTTATTTAAAAGAAATACAGACATGAGTAGTTAAACCGCTGAAAGAGATTTATGTCTAAGCACGTAATGTGGTGGCAGTGTGTTTAATAATAAACCCTTATATTTTTATAATTTCAGCTGGTAGATTAAACTAAACAGACATGTATTTTTTTTTTTTAATAGTTGCATGTGTTGAAGATGATGATGAAAACTCTGAAAGAACTTCCAGGAAATCTCGTCCTGGTGTCATAACTTTTACAGAAGAAGAAACAGCAGAACTGGCAAAGATCAGGCCTCGAGAAAGCGCCACTGTCTCAGAAAAAGTTCTTGTCCAGTCTGCTGCAGAGAAAGACAGAATTAGTGAGATCAAAGATAAGCAAGCAGAACTGGAAGCAGAGCCCAAATATGCCAACTGTTGTAGTTATTGCCCCAAAAGCTTTAAAAAACCTAGTGATTTAGTCAGGTAAGGAATGGAAAAGCTTTGCATATTTTCAGTTTTCTAAATTGTTCACCAGAAACTTAGCAATAACAGTTTCATATAACTTCTATGTCTAAGCTAAAGTTTGACTCATATTTACATACATTTTTCTTTTTCAGAATGGTTTAAAAATATGTGTCAAAATGTTACATATTCTGAATATGACTAAACCAGCTGTTTCGTATTTCTTTTCCTGCGGTATTAAAATGATTATTATGAAGTTTTAGAATAATTTTTTTTTTTTTGCTATAGGACTTGCATATAAAACCATATATAAACATATAAAACCACATCAGTTTGAAAAATGGCAGATGCTTAAATCATCATCTTTACTAGTTCTGCTTAATGTGATGTTAATATAAGTATTCAATTCTAAAATTAGTAAGATACAAAATAAATATTTTCACAAACCAACGTAAAAGTAGAAATTCACATATACGTGTATTCTGGAATTATTAGGCATGTTCGTATCCATACTGGAGAGAAGCCATATAAGTGTGAAGAATGTGGAAAGAGTTTCACTGTAAAGTCCACTCTAGATTGTCATGTTAAAACACACACAGGTCAGTAAGATCTTGAATGTCTTTGTTTAGAAACGGGTTACTTTCTTGACAGGCTGTTTTAACTACAGATTTTGCAAGGAATGGTATGTTTCACTATGATCTGGGAAATGGCACTATTAATGGCAGTGCTAGGTGAAATTTGGTACCTACTGCATCATCAAATAAATCTTATTATAATATTTTGAGTAAACCATATTATTACAGCCTTCTGTATTAGTAGGCTTATAAAGGGGTCATAGTCTTAGCTCATGGAAAAACTATGTGTGTATCTATAAGATTTTAATTTAAATGCTAAATGATTTTCCTGAGCAAGAGGGTGGATTTTTCCATCACAGCTATAGAGAAGTCTTGATTTTATTCTTTGGTAAGGCAGCTATACAAAACACATTGATTTCTTTCCCTTGGTTAGCTAGGAAGCAGTATTGTGTGGAAGGCCTGGGAATTTCATGAGTTATAGTGGGTTTTCAGCTGCAGTGGCATGTTTTCTGCCAGATATTTGCATTATGCTTTTTGTAAATTGTACAATTGTGCATATGGTTAATGAAATGAACTCCATAGTGTACTGTTGTTATTTGTAGTACATTAAAATTCCATTTGAGACCAAGGATTTTTTTTGAAATGTTACACAATATGAAAGGAGAGCAGAGAAAGAGGACTGTATGTGTATAGACTAGATTTCTGTACTTCTAGATTACTTTGAGTTGGTTGGTATGTTGTTTTAGAATATTATCTCACTTATAAATTCTATTTGTTTCCTACTTGAAATCCATTAATACTATTCAGTATTGAGATAAAGGCTGAAACAGAAGAATAAAGTTGCTGGAATTAAAAAGGAAGTGAGTGGCTAAGTAAGGAGAAGCCAAATGCTGAAGGGGTTGAGATGAAACTTTTAATTCGTCAATTTTATGAGCTGTGTAGTTGAAACAACTTGATTAGTCAGGAAGGTGAGGTGATGAGGAGGACAGAGGCATCAAAGGGACCAAATAAGATTCTGCATGAAAGTTTTAACAGCATATTGAGTTTTAGAAATAGGAAAAAATTAAGATACCCTTCATTAAGATCCTTAATTCATTTGAAACGCAGTTAAAATCATAAAGAAAAAGGCTTGTTATTTCAAATTTCTTCTGTTCAAATTTGTTTAGAATCTGTATTTTTCTAAATTGTTGGTTCAGTGCTACTGACGTTTAAAGGTTTTATCACTTATCTCTCTGTTTTTGAAATTTTCCCAGGCCAGAAGCTCTTCAGTTGTCATGTGTGCAGTAATTCTTTTTCTACAAAAGGGAGTCTGAAAGTCCACATGCGTCTGCATACAGGAGCAAAGCCCTTTAAGTGTCCACACTGTGATTTACGGTTTCGTACTTCAGGGCGCAGAAAAACCCACATACAGTGTCATTATAAACCAGAGACAAAGAAAATTAGGAAGCCTGTCGCCCGTACTTCAGCTGAGGGACTACAGCCAGTCAGTCTTCTTAATTCATCCTCAACAGACCCTAATGTTTTCATCATGAATAACTCCGTTTTGACGAGTCAGTTTGATCAAAATTTACTTCAACAAGGACTTGTGGGCCAGGCTATCCTGCCTGCTTCAGTGTCAGGTAAAAATGGATGACTTTTTGATGGTGCTGTTGAGATCAAGTAGTGAACTTTGCTTTCTATTAGAGTTCAGAAAATTATGCCAAACACTACTTCCAAACAGGTAAGAGTTGTACTGAATTCATGATTTGATGCACAGTGGTGACATAAATAGGAATTTATTTATTTAAGAATGAAGGGGAAAATGTATGCAGTTCACCTAAAAAGATCTCTTTAGTTCTGCTATGGTGTTACGCTGCAGAAAGGAAGAAAAAACTGGTATTCCTTTAGTTATACTCTGTTGTCTTTTCTTAAAAAGGAGAGAAGCAAACCAGTTATTCTGTAAGCTTTCCATTCCATGAATGGAAGTTGTTTGTGTAACTGCTAGCTGGTCTCAGGCAAAGTTGGGACAAGGACAGTTTTAAGAGCAGAATAGTGTTCAGGTGTCCGGAAACGTTCCCTGGTACTGTTAAATTTACTACTTAAATTGTGGGTCTTGGACTGTCTGTCTGTCACTTCTGAAAGTGAGACTTTGATTATCTGTGCTTCTTTGACACTTTTTTCAGTACACGTCTGTGATTTTGAAGGTGTGCCTACGTATTCACAGTAATGTATCAGTCTCATATTTAAGTGCAGCCATTCCAGTTTATCTGATTTGACCTGAACTGTTGTTCAAAACCAACAAACTGTTGGTTATTTGGAAGATACTGGTAAATGGTATTTGACAGGCACAATTAGTGATGAATTTGTGATTAAAAACTGTCCGATGTTTGCTTGGATTTTTGAGTGAACAAAATAAGGAAGAGTCTTCAGCATGTTCAGATGTCCTAGAAAGAGGCAGGAACCTTCTTAAATCAAAATTATTGATGTGGGTTTTGCCCAGAGTGGGTATTTCTTGGGTGCTTTGTAAATTAGATTTATTATACTAAGGAATTTTGGAGAGGGAAAGATAGATAGATGGTTTTGAAGCATCAGCAAAAGGAAAGTGGTTGATCATACTGAAGGTGTTTGGCGAAGAAGGTATGTTAAACACAAGGTGACTTTTTCCTTCTCTCGAGACCTTTTGTAGAGATGGTCTATTCAACTTCTGAAGTTAGCTTTGTAAGTTCTAAAGATTTCAGATTTTAAATGCTAATGTACCTCTGTTCTTTCCACCTGTGTACATAGGATGGACTTTGATACCTTCTTGAGCAATATTTGTGCTGTGCAAAATTGTGGCAGTAGCTTTCATGTGTATGTTCGGAGTCAGAATGTACATATCATGTATGAGCGCTGCTTTTATTTAGGTGCAGCACACTCTCCAAGGAAACTTATACCAAATTTCTCCGTGTTTCCGAAGCTGCTCTGGGGTGGTTCTTGTTTTGTAAGATGCTAGCTAGTGCTTAAATAATAATCCCTAAATTACATAGAATTTATGAAGCTTTAAAATAGGCAATCGTCTACTTCAAGTTATGTTTCTGGGCGTAAATAAATGTGTGTGTGTGCGCACAGCTTTTGTATTGATTTAATTTCTAAAAATAAACAAGCTAAATAGGCAGTCAGTAATGATAAAGAAAAACATTATAATATAACTGTTTTCTTTGGTAGCTGGAGGTGACTTAACTGTGTCCTTGACAGATGGTAGCTTGGCCACTCTTGAAGGAATACAGTTACAACTTGCTGCTAATCTGGTTGGACAAAATGTTCAAATTTCTGGAATAGATGCCACCAGTATTAACAACATAACATTACAGGTAGGTTGCTTGCAGTTTCTTGCTTTTAATTTTATAGAGTCACTTTGAGTGCTAAAGGGGGTTTAATGAGTGTACGTACTTCTGGAAGAGTTCCCTTGTGTTGAATAGGGCACACAGCAATACCGTGCTGTATCAGTTGTACCATGTCAGAAGACTTAGACAATAGCTGCACAGTGGTGTTTTCTTTCTGGTCTGGTTTCTTTCAGTCTTTCAGGCTTTTTTTTACACCTCAGGGATTTTGGCAGATTGCTTTAAAATCTGTGGTTTTTTTCTTTTAATTGCATTTTATCTTTTCACTCTGAAAGCGTTTTAGGCTCCTTACCCCCTCCCCCAAAAGGAACCCCCCCCAGAAACAAACAGCCCAAATTATTGCACAGAATGTTCTTTTCCTTAACATAAGACACTAGTGTTATTTGGAAAGTTTTTAATATTTGGATTCACAATTTAAATTCCCATTGAGCTTGTAAAATGAACAACAGAAAAAGGTGAGATGATTTTAAATCTAAATTTTAAATGTAATTATGAGAAGGAATTATTTTGATGAACTCGGTTGTGTTTGATCAGTTTCACAGAAGCATTGAGGTTGGAGGAGACCTCTGGAGGTCACCAGGTCCAACCCCAAGGTCAGGGAAGGCTTCTCTTCAGAGTTGCATTGCATTGCTCGGAGTCTGTCTGCTCAAGAAGTTTTTAGCATAAAATGAAGACAACTGTATTTTAGTTTTGTTTCCCCCAATCACTAAACACTCATTCCTAAAGAGTAAAATACCTGCTTTTAAGTATGGAGAACAGATGTTTGACTGTGAACTGGGACCTTAATGAGCCCTAGGAGCTTAAAAAATAGATAATTTCTGATATCAGTCTTCTCTCTGCTCCATGCCTTTTAATTTTCAAAGACCTGAAGACAGTGATAAGTGTTGCATGCAACAGTAAGACAGCACAGGATGCCAGCATTGGGGGTACCTGGTGCCCAGCATACTCATAAGTAATTATGATCTTGATTTTCCAAACATTTTGCTGAGGGAAGAATCTACAGCTGAAGCTGAACAGACTGTTATGTTGTGACTTTGGAGACTGGCTATATACAGACACGGTTTAAAATGTTTAATTGTTTAAGTTTAAATATATATACTCTATAAAATATTAAATATTATTTAATGTTATAGATACTGTATATGCAACACTTTGAGTTCTGGATTTATGTTAAGACTTAACCTATATTTGTTAACTTCAGATTGATCACATTGAAAACTTGTTTTTCAGATTGATCCAAGTATTCTGCAGCAGACGTTACAGCAGAGTAATTTACTTGCTCAGCAGCTAACTGGAGATCCCAGTATGGCTCCACAGAATCCCTCCCTACAGGCAACAGAAAACACAGTGCCAGCTAATGTGGTTATTCAGCCTATATCAGGCCTGTCTTTGCAGCCCACAGTAACATCTTCTGCTAACATGACAATAGGATCCCTATCTGAGCAAGAGTCTGTGCTAACAACCAATTCTAGTGGTAAGCGGCGTCAATAGTTTTATTATGCTTTGAATTTATTAGTTTTAATTATGGTATTGTCCACAGTGAGAAAATCCAGCCCATGCACCAAATACATCATTTAATAAAATAAGCATACTGTTCTTGGATGAGCATCTTCAGTAAACTTTACAACTCTGTGTTACCACTTCTGAATATATTTTTTTCAGAAGGTGGACTATACAGTGAAAATATTGAAGAATATTTATAGTCTTTAGAAACTTACGAAGTCTTTGTTCTGATGATCTTAACCTGCAGAGGAATAAACTGGATATGAAAACAATTTCTTCTTTAGAGCGCAAGTTCTAGCATTTTACCTTGGCTACATCTTTTATAGTAGTTTAGAAAATTATATATTAATTACTTTAAAAAGTTGCACCTGTTATAAAGAAAGGATCTTAATGGATTTTTTTGTTTTGTTCTACCCACTTATATACAGGTGCACAGGACATCTCTCAAGTTATGACTTCGCAGGGTATGGTATCATCTTCAAATGGACAACATGAGATAACGTTGACCATAAATAATTCCAGCTTGAGTCAAGTTCTAGCTCATGCATCAAGTTCTGCTACTACAAGCTCATCAGGAAGTCCTCAAGAAATCACTCTTACAATATCTGGTTGGTATTTTTAATGATCCTTAATGGTACCAGATCTCTATTTTGTAAGGTAGCAGCACAGTAGCATTTGAGGATATTTTCACTCTCCACAGCTTTCCTGTGGTATATTTTTTATATTCATCAGTGTAAAAAGATATTCCCCAAATCTGCTTTTGAAAACTGAGTACGACATGGATGCATGTTAGATTGGTTCCCTATTTTATCCGTAGACTTGAGTCAACAGATGTTTGTCTCAGTGGCAAAGCCCGTATAACCAGTTCTGGTTCCTTGCTGTGCCAGACTTTGGATAGTGCAACTCCTGGGTGGTACTGAGAGTGGAACAAGCAGGGCAGGCATTGGGGATGAGTTTCTTTAATCTAGTTTTATTTAAACGCCCGTGGAACCATGTTCTAATAGATGTTCTGATCATTCTTTGAGGTGTACTATTTAGTCTTTATAATATGTAGTTAATACTTCAGGTCTCTCTGAATAAATTTAGATCAACTTTCTTACTGCCTGTAAGAGACAGATCCTATATACACTATAAATATCTTTGTTTCCCCCAAAGACAGTTTGTATTTTGTATCATAACATTTCTTTAATAGATCCAGTATAATATTTAGTGCTTTTTTCCTTTTCCTTTCTTTTTTCTTTTTAATTTCTTTCTTTTCCTTTTTTCTTCTTCTCTTTTCTCTTTGTTTTCTGTAACGTCTTTAGTGTTTTTAAGTGTCATGACAATATTGTCCATGTTAAGGTGTCAGTTAAGTTGTCACCTGTGTTTTTCTGCTTGTTAATAGATGTTCACTCATCTAAGGAAAATGGAGTATTAGGTGTCCAACAACTGCTTCCAGTTTCTTATGTTCTATGCTTGCTGACCGTTCCACAAAATTAACATCATGTGAAGTGATGTTTTTACAAAAGAGGACATGTTCAATGTAATTCATTATCCATATAGTAGATTGAAAAAATAGCATTTTAACCATTAGCCTTAGTTTGCCAGATTTTATAGTTTACCTAGATAAGTAACATCATTGATTGTCTAAACACTTGTAATCTCAGGTATTTCTCTACATGTTAGTATCTAGACATGCGTAATTACATCTGTATTAAAAACTTGTTGAACCTCTGCATAAAAATCTCTGTGTGTAGAAATGAATTTTGTATTTTGGTTGTATTTTTAACTTTTATTATTTTGTGATCACTTGTTTATAGTTCTAAGCACAGTAGCAGGATAATGTTGAGACTTTTCCAGTTATAATAGGACTGATTTCTATTCAGGCCAAGATCTTATTCAACATAATTCTGGAAGCAGTGATCTGAATAGTGGCTTAAGGCTGACAGCTCCCACCATCAACAGTCAGACTACAGGTGCTACATTAACTATAAGCAACGACCAGCTTCTTTCTCAGGGCAGTTCGTTAAATGCTCCAGGTATGCAGACAGTGATTTTTCTAATTAAAAATAATAACATTTTGCTTAAAAATAAGTATTAGACCAGGTAACTAAAAGTGCTATAATCTTGCACATTACGATTCAGGAACTACATGGCTTTGTGTGCTTCCTCACTAGATGTAAATTGTTATGTCAATTTAAATGCTGTTTACGCCACATAATACAAAGAAAATGAAAACAGGAAGACATATCTAAAATTAGTACTTTGAGGCAGTTACAGGAATATTGAAGGACTATTTCTACAAATTGTGAGGATGAAGAAATCTGATACATTTGCTGCAGACAGATAATAAAATATCCTTTGTATCAAGTTTGCTCTAGTGTCCAAATTTTGAGATTTTAAGTATTTATATGAATTTCTACCCATAGCTGTTTGTATATGAACACAAATACGTGTCCATCAAGCTACATTTAGATGTAATTTTTCTAATTTTATTGTCTGACTCGCTGATAATTTTTGACATGTGATTAGCTGTTTAACTGATTTATTTCCTTCCAAAATAGAAAGGCCTCGCAAACAAGAAATAGAAATTTTCAAGTTCACTTAAACTTAGTTTGTAGCTAAGAGTTTGTATGTAAGAGCTTTTTTTTTATTTACTGTTTTGCATATATATTCCAGAACTTAATACAACAGGTGGAACAAACCTTCCTCCAGCAACACCTATATCTCAGTCTGCGGTTTCTGCCCAGAATTTGGTAATGTCTTCATCAGGAGTTGGAGGAGATGGTAGTGTCACCTTGACTCTTGCTGACACTCAGGGAATGTTGTCAGGTGGTCTTGATGCAGTTACACTTAATATCACTTCACAGGTAAGGAATGCTTTACTGAACTGACAGATAAACTGACATTACTGTCTTACAGGGCAGGAATTGGAGATTTTGCTTAGAAAATAACTTTGTCCTGTAAACACATAGTATTTGAAAGTTCAGTTAACTTTCCTTCTTTCTGCCAACAGTCTGTGCATACTGGCATCTAGAAGCATAAACTAGTTAAACAGAAATACAGATAAATTTTGCAGGGTGGTTTGTATTTTTTTTTTCTTTCAATGAACGCATAAGCTCTACTGTTTCAAACATTGATCAAGGTCAATTCTTAGGGATAAACTAAACTGTGTACTTCCTTGTCACTATTCACTAATATAGCTTATTATTCCTAACCTTTTTATTGTTTAATCTGGTAGATTTTTCTTTTCCTCCTTGTGAACAGCTCCTTTCACAGCAAATAACAGGATAGAATCTAAATTAAATTGACTGTCTTTAATAACAGGTAGCATTATAAGAAATGTTATAAGAGTAGTGCTGTGTGGACTATCGTCTCCTCCAGTATCTTTAGCACTAGTTTCATTTTTATTGTAATTTAAGATGTATGTTGTGTCATCAAGTGCCAAAAACATGTCGGCAAATAGAATGTACAGAGTGGGGAGAAAAAAACCACTCAATAAATAATATTAAAAGACTAGAAAGTGAAAATTTAGGGTCATTATGTGGTTGGCATTTCAGTGTAGATTTGACATCTGAAAACTTGGGCTTTTTCGTGGCTTAACTAAGTTTAGATTGATTTTTACTTACTTTTGATCCAAATTAAAATGTGTAAATGCATGCAAGTGAAAGACTATTTGTCTAGCATATGGTGCGATTAGACCTGGTGAAGCAAAGTCTGCAAGGATGATTATATGCTTTCGTCTCTGAAGTTTGGCTTTTGGGAGGGGAAGAAAAGACTTCTTAAGTAGTTCTTACAACACATTTGTGGAATCACAGAGTAACAAAGCAACATGTGGTTTCATTTCTGACTTTGAAATGATGTAAGCAATTACATTTGGCAGTGTTGATGTTTATTAATAAGACACTATGCCTCTAATGTTAAGGCAGGCATAAATAAAAATGAAACATTGTTTTGGATACTATGCAAACACAGTCTATGTTGTGGGAATCTTGATGAATAGACAGGTAATACATAAAGGTACTGTGTTTTCTGGGGAAATTCAAAATCCTCTAAAAGTAATGTAGAAATAGAAGTAGTGGTATGATATTAGTAATTGTGTGTCTTAATTAGTAATTTTGTACCTTGATTTCATGTGGTTTGGAAGTAAGGTTAATTAAGAGATTTAGAAAAAGGAAAATAACGTGGTAAGACCATGCAGGAAAGCAGAATATAGGGGCTAAAGAAAGTATCAGCTGAAGAGACAAAGCCAATGGAAGGCTGAAACACTCAGCAATTGATGCAAGGCTGGGAAAAATTAATGAGAACTGAATCTCTACTCTTACAGACTTCCAGCTGTTGTTACCCTTAAATTGCTAGACTTAAAATGGAAGGAGAAAAGGAGAGGAAACAGTAGCGTTTGTTCACATAGGATTCTGGAATGGTCCTTTTCAAGGAAAAAAAATAGTTTTGAGGTATAAAAATAATTTACATCACTACAGTTAGAATAGCTATATTTAAACAGCTAACTTTTTTTTTTCTTTTCTCCCCTCTTTGACAGGGTCAGCAATTCCCTGCTATACTCACAGATTCCAGTCTCGCTAGCCAAAGTGGGTCAGGCTCACAGCAAGTCATACTGGTGAGCCATACACCCCATTCAGCGTCGGCAAACTCTGACGAAATAACATATCAGGTAGATACAATATATTTCTGTACCTTTTGTGGGTAAAGAACATTATTTAATCAAAATTCTGGAAGAATTCTTCTATATCCTGAAGCAGGAAGGTTGGTGTCATTCCGAAATAAGAGTATTGGGAAGAGGTTCCTTGTGACTTCTGAGTCACCCGGATTCTGTTTTAAGTTTTGAGTTAAAAACACTTTTTCATATACAAAAAAGAAATGCAATTAATAATGTGTTTCTTTCTACAAATTATATAATCATGCTCTCAACACAGCTCAAATAATTTCCAAATAAGTTAGTAATTAGATAATAGGCAAAATTGAGAGCTGTGGGGGAAAAAAATAGCAACTGTTGCTACACCAAATTTCTTTAATAGTGGGGTAACATAAAGTCTTTTCAACTTCTTATGTATTTGAATTTCAATAGAAACTTTTATATATGTAGTATAATATTAATACCAGAAAAAGTAGTGCAGACTTCTCTTATTGAAGGCAAAATTAATGTTTTCAACCCACTTTGTAATGCAAGCTCTAAAATAGGAAAAACGGGAGAGACAGATGGTCACTCACAGTCAAGTGACGAAGGACTGGCAAGCAAAGGGCAAGATGTGGGCAAGTTGTGACTGATATAGGCAAGAAACCTCAAAAATAACAAGAACTGAAGGGAGGGGTGAGGGCCCTCAAGCGTATGTGTATGAATAAAGGTGCTGAGGACAGCAACGTAATAGAGGAAACTTCAACACTCTTGGAAAGATTGTCACAACTGGGTGTCTCTGAAGTGCCTGTACACTGATGCATGTAGCACGGGGAACAAACAGGAGGAACTGGAGGTCTGCATGCAGGTGCAGGGCTGTGATCTCATTGAAATCAGTGAGAGACAGCTCACACAACTGAAGCACTGCCATGGCTGGAATCAGGATCTTCAAGAAGGACAAACTGTCAAGACAGCAGCGGGAATGGATGGAGGTCTGCCTGGATAGTGAGCCAACTGAGACCTTCTGGGTGAGGATTAGCAAGCAGACCAATGTGGGTGACACAGTCATGAATACTAGCAGTCTGCTGCAGATCTGCCTGATCAGGAAGAAATAGAAGATGAGGCTTTCATCTTGGTCTTGGGCAACCTGCCCTAGCTGACCCTTCTTGAGTAGAGGAGTTGGACTAGATGATCTCAAGAGGTCCTTTGCAACCTAAACGAATCTGTGATTTGCAGTCCCTGGTCCTCATGGATTACTTCAACATGCCTGGGATCTGCTGGAAGGGCAAAAAACAGAGCACAAGGAATCTAGGAGATTTCTGGAGTGCATTGATGAACTTGCTGATACAGATGATTGAGAAGTGAGCAAGTGGAAGTGTTCTTCGCGGCCTGATAATTGGAAAGAAGGAAGAACTGGTTGGGAATGTGAAGGTTAGGCAGTGACCATGTGAAGGTCAGGATCCTGAGGGAAGGAAAATAAGATCAAGAGCAGGATCACAATCCTGGGCATCGGGAGAGCAGACTTTGGTCGTTTCAGGGGTCTGCTTGGGATAATTGTATGGTAAGCAGACCTGGAGAGAAAGAGGACCAGGAAAGCTGGTTGTTTTTAAATGTTATCCTCTGAGCTCAAGAGTGGTCAGTCCTGATATGTAGGAAGTCAAAGGCGACAAGAGGCCAGCATGGAGGAACAAGGAGCTCCTGACAAATCTCAGACATTAAAAAAGAAGCATACGCAAGTGGAAGCAGGATCAGATGACCTTGAAGGGGTACAGAGACACCATTCAAGGAGTCAGGAATGAGGTTAGGAAATTCAAAGCCCACCTGGAGTTGAATCTGGCAAAGGGTAACAAGAAGGGCTTTTACAGGTATATCAGCAGCAAAAGGAAGATGAGTTGGCCTGCCTCTGAATGGGGCAGAGGACCTGGCGACAGAAGATTTGGAAAAGGCTGATGTGCTGAGTGTCCCTCTTGCTTCATTTTTACTGGTAAGATTTGTCTTCTGCAATCGCAGATCACCGAGATCAGTGGGAAAGGGTGGAGCAATGAATACTTACGGTCAGTAGAGGAGGATCATACACAAATTCACTGGTGATGGGATACGCTCAGGAGTGCCAAGGGAGCTGGCTAATGTCATCATGAGACCACTTTCTGTTATCTTTGAAAGGTCTTGGTGGTCAGGAGAGGTTCCTGAGGACTGCGAGAAAGCAAAAGGTACTCCTGCCTTCAAGAAGGGCAGGTTGGAGTATCTGGTGAAGTACAGGTCAGTCAACCTCACCTCAATCCCTGGAAAGGTGATAGAGCAAGTAATCCTGGACAGCGTTTCCAAACACGAGGGACAAGAAGGTGATTAGGAGTAGTCTGCAGGGACTTATGCTGGGGAAAACATGCCCAACTGACATGGCTAATTGAGAGCTTTCCACAAAGAGATCACTGGCTTGGTGGATGAGAGGAGCAGTGGATGTGATTTGTCTTGACTTTAGTAAGGTTTTTGATGAGTCCCATAACCTCCTCATAGGCAAGCTGATGAAGTATGGACTAGCTAAATGGAACAGTGAGGTGGAATGAAAACTGGATGAACTGATGGTCTCAAAAGGGTTGTGATCTGTGGAACAAAGTCCATCTCAAGGCCAGTCATTAGTGGCCTTGAACTCCCCCAAGTTCAAATACTGGGGCCAGTACTGTTCATTAATATTCTTCATTAGTGGCGTGCATGATAGGACAGAGT
Organism: Charadrius vociferus; assembly: GCF_000708025.1. Lineage (NCBI taxonomy): Eukaryota > Metazoa > Chordata > Aves > Charadriiformes > Charadriidae > Charadrius > Charadrius vociferus. Next base: position 1,659,782 of record NW_009648539.1, read on the forward strand.
ATATGTTCGGCAAGTTTATGGGTGATAGAAAACTGGAAGGAGTGCTTGACAGGCCGAATGGGTGCGCTGTCATTCAGAGGGACCTCAACAGACTGGAGAACTGGGCCAACATGAACCTCACAAAGTTCAACAAAGGGAAGTGAAAAAAAAGTCCTTACCCTGGTGAATAATAACCTGTTGCACTAGTACATGCTGAGAGCAGCAGGAAAGCAGCTTTTCAGAGAAGGACCCGGAGTTCTGGTAGACAAGTAGTTGACCACGAGCCAGCAATGTGTTCTTGTGGCAAAGGTGGCCAGCAGCATCCTGAGATGTGTTAAGAGAAGCGTTGCCAGCAGGTGAAGAGGGTTGATCTTTCCTTTCTTCTCAGTACCAGTGAGAACGCATCATCTGGAGTGCTGTGTCCAGTCCTGGGCACCCCATTACAAGAGAGACGTGGATACATGGGAGTGAATGCAGTGAAGGACTACAAAGATGATTAAGGGATTGGAGCATCTGACTTAAGAGGAGAGGCTGAGAGAGCTGGGACTGGCTGGCCTAAAAAAGAGCGGGCTCTGGGTGGGGGTTTCTTACCAATGCGCATAAATGCCTGATGGGAAGGAGTAAAGCAGACAGAGCCAGGGTCTTGTCAGTGATGCCCAGTGAAAGGACGAGAGATAATGGGCGCAAATTAAAAACAATCCATCTGAACACAGAAACCCTGTTTCACTGTGGGCAGGTGGTTGAACCCTGCAAGAGGTTTTCCAGGGAGGTTGTGGAGTCTTCATCCTTAGCGATAGTCAAAAACTGTCTGGGCATGGACCTGAGCATACTCTGGGGACATTGGACTAGGCAGTCCCAAGGCATCCCTTCCAACCTGAATTATTCTGTGATTCTGTTAACCTCTTGTGCATATGATTTTTTACATTTGCCTGTTTATGATTGTTCTGAACAGTTTTAGTGTTCAAATAATCTGTTAAGATTGATGTTTTAAAATTCAACATGAATGTATTTTCTTACTCTTCAGAGTTTAAAACTAGATTTTGTGTCTTTTCAATCTATATATGCTTTCATAAATCAGGGTGCCATTTCATAAGGCTTATAATAATGTCATAATAATTTCATAAGGCTTATAATAATGTAAAGGGTGACAGTGTCAGAGTAGCACTAATGTAACAAATGTAACACTAATGTAAACTAGTTTTCTATCATTCTGTGTAATGTTGTGTGTTTAATCATGATGACTACGTTTATTGACATTTCAACATTTCAGCCTTTTCTAAAGAGGTTCCAACTAGTCAGAAATACACACAACGCAATATTTTTTTTTATCATTACTTTTTATATGTTTTATACGGTATCTTTCTGGTACGTATAATATTTTACTATGTTCTCTACCTTTTCAAATTTAGTTCATCCTGAATAATTCACTTAGAGTTCTACTTCCTTTTGTTCATCTTCATTGATTTCTTTCTATAAGCTGTGGTATTTAAGATTCTTTTGTATCTTTAAAGTTGAAGGAGTTTTGTGTCGCTCTATTTGAAGAAAGCAAAATTTTTCCAAACAACTTCATTGATTAAAAAAACCCTAAAATGAACAAGCAGCAAAACTCCATCCAAATCCTGTCAACTTTTCCTTATGTTTCAGTATTTATGAAACTTTGTGTTGGTAGCTCAGAGCTTTACTTCCTTACGAAAATAGAGTCCCCGATGAAGAAATTAAACAAATGGAAAGTATTCTTCTGCTCTGTAAAATCAGAGATACTTTCTTTTTTGTTTGAAATGTTTTTGACTTTGAATTTTATTTGGTGAGAAAACTGAGAATCGTGGAAGATGCTCAGGAAGATAAAACTGAGTGTAGGAAAATATTTATACAAACATATTCTATTTATAGTGCATAAATGAATTTGATCATAGTTCTTATACGTACTTTAAGAAAACAGAAAGATTATATGTGTCATTCTTAAAAGCAATGAAATACAAGTTCATATCTACAGACAACTTATTTCCTTTGTGTTGGTAAGTTGCTTGCAAGTACTGTCCAAAAATGGGTGACGTTGAGCTAGATTTTGTAAAATAAATTACTGTTGTAGATATGCCTATGAAATTTGACAGTATTTTTGTAAATTTTTATAGGTGACAGAGGTTTCTCCTAATGTGACTAAAAGCAGTCAAGCAGAAAAAGAAGGTCGCGTACACCAGTGTTTTGAGTGCAGTCAAACCTTTTCTTCAGCCACCATGTTGATGCACCATAGTAAAGAGGTTCATGGCAAAGAAAGAATACATGTTTGCCATGTCTGCAATAAAGCCTTTAAGCGGGCAACACATCTCAAGGTATTTGGTAATAACAGTTGATTGTTCCGTTAACTCATTCTTTTGTTTTGGACTTTTTGCAATATTAATAAAAGGTACCTATTATCCCTTTACCTTTCCTTTCCTTTTACAGTGTTGAGAGGTGTGCATCTGAGAGAGGGAGACTAAATGATAATGTATTCACAGATAGAGAACTCCTTCCTGGAGCACGGAGAGGATTTTAATGCATATATTGACTGCAGAATAAAACATGTGAATGCCTGTCGTGCAAATGATGGTGCCAGAAAAAAGATTTCACTTGCTTTATTTGCTTTTGTATGTCATCAGTGCTAATCCTGATTTCCAGATATGCTTTTGGAATCATAGGAAGCTTTCTGCTTTGCACTCTGCCATTCTATTTTTAGATGCTCTGTCTTGTGAGTACAAGTGGTACCTTCAGAGGAAGCATTCATTGTAAAATATTTTTACGTTATTGCTGTTCTCTAGTGGTATTTTCTATGTAGTTTTCTCTAGATGATGATCAACCTGATGGTGTTTTTAAGTTTTTCATTAGCTTATAGAATGTTCATGTTAGGAATATTGGGCTGTAGTAGACAAGCGATCTGTCCAGGCTAGTATCCTATGTCTGAGAGATAATAAAAGGCAGTGATTTGAAGAAGTGCTTTAAGAAAAGAGCAAACATATATTATGGTTGCTCAGAATTTTGCCGGTTTCCCAGAATTTATAGCAGGAAATTTCTGCAAAGGCGATGTCTTTATATTAAGTATGTGTGTGTGTGTATATATATATAAATATATATATATATATATATATATAAAGTATATATATATTTTATATTAAGTAGCTCTTAGGAGAGCTTTTTCAGTAGATTTTCTTTCACTTTAGTGTTGTATTTTAAGGAAATATACCATGTTTGTGAGGTTCACCCCATTGGAGTGACCATGTGGGTCAGCCAGAGTATTGGTCCTTGGGGAACTGTCGCAAAATGAGGTGGTATGAAACTGCTAACTTCTGGTTTAGGACAAATTTTCCAGGAAAAAAAAATAAATAAATACAGTATTGATAATTGTTTTCAGTAAATAATGATAGCAAAACCCCCAGATATCAGTCTCTCTTCCATTTATTTTCTTAGAACTGGCTGGTACATTGTTTTTGTAATTACACCTTGGAGAGTGAACATCACCAGATGATGAGGAAGTTTCAACAGTTTCTTTTCCCATATAGACATATACAAAGCAGAGTGACCAGCTAAGTTTTGGGATACTTCATCAAAAATGAAATTTGCGGTTTGATACAGCTGACCCTGTGGAAACGCCGTTGCTCTCTTTCATCCAGCATAACAATTTGATCTTAATCAGTTCAGCTGGTGGCTATGAAAGCTGACAAGTCTTATTTCAGGAAGGCTTTCTCTGTATCCTGTACAAACACAATCCAGGATTTCTGATGATGAAAGTAAAAATGAGTCTCCAAGTCATTATTTTGCACTTCTGGTGAGGAGGAGGAGAGGATGTTTTAGACAAAAAAATTATTTAATTTACTGTTTGGCCATCACGTTTTAAAACAAAATCCACCTCTTCATCAAACTCCTTTCTTCGTTAAGGTGTTCCAGAATATCAGCTCTAAGCATCAACAAAAGTAAATCACAGAATCACAGAATTTTCAGAGTTGGAAGGGACCTCTAGAGATCATCCAGTCCAACTCCCCTGCTAAAGCAGGATTGCCTAGAGCACATTACTCAGGACTGCATCCAGGCGGGTTTTGAAAATCTCCAGAGAAGGAGACTCCACAACCTCCCTGGGCAGCCTGTGCCCGTGCTCTGTCACCTTAACTGTAAAGAAGTTTCTCCGTGTGTTGGAACAGAACTTCCTATGTTCCAACTTGCACCCATTGCCCCTCGTCCTGTCACTGGGAACCACCGAGAAGAGTCTGGCTCCATCCTCTTTCAACCCATCCTTTAGATATTTATAAGCAATAATAAGGTCTCCCCTCAGCCTTCTCTTCTCCAGGCTAAAGAGTCCCAGCTCTCTCAGCCTTTCCTCATAAATGAAACCATAGCTTTGGGCATAAAGTTTTGGGAAGGGTTCAGTGTTCAAAGATCTCGTACTCAGGGCCTTCATTTTGTACTCATGGTATTCTGGAGATCACCAAAAATATTAAGACCACTGCTGAACTTCAGGCTTTCCAGAAAGAAACAGTAGGAGATCAGGTTAGATGCTAGTACTTAGCTGTATTTGTTTTTCCAAAGGCATCATTACCAGCAGTTTCACAGTTCTCCACAAGAAAAGTGTTTTTTTAGAAATTACGTACATACACAAACACAACTGCAGTGTCAAAAGTTTACCCTCCGTTGTCTTCAGTTCTCCTTATGAATTTGGTGCCTGTCCTGATTTTACAACTTCAGAGGGGAGAATCTCAAGAAATGGGCAGTGACTAAACTGTCCAATTCCAAGTTATTAGATAGTAGAAATACCTGCAAGGTGACTGTAAATAGTAAATAAAGCACGGATATCATTCCAAGATGAAAAGAGATGGAGGTTGTGATCTTCTTAAAACAATGGAATGAAACAAACTTTTTATTGCCATAATTTCAGAGGTGGTTATAGATGGGGCAGAAGAGTTGCATACCAATGCAGGGGAGGGAGGGGGGGTTAAAGGGCACTTTCAAAGAAGGTTTCCTATTCTTACTTTCTAATTAGATAATGCTCGTTTGGGACCCCAAGATAGTTTCTATCTGAAAAATATGAGAATTACACAAATAGATTTGTGAAACATCATATGAACAATGAAAGAACTACTAAGTATGTCTGAAGAAGTGCTTGTACTTCAGAGCATTGTATTCCCATGAACTATTTTCAAAAGCATATATTTTACAGGAAAAGTGTAAGGCATTGGCAGATCAGTGGAACAGAGTGGCATCACAAACTGTTTCTTCAGAGAAGGGTGACAGAGGAAGTTTTATGGTGGCTATCTGGATGCTCTCCTGTTTGCTTTCAAGTAGAAAATGGGGCAGGGGATTACTGGGGTTTGGGGTTTTTGTTGTTGTTTTGGATTGGGATTTTTTTGTGGTAGACGGACAGAAGCAGCCAGTTTCAGATAATTTTCCTGCAGTAGGTTATAGCCTGCTTCCGCCCTTTCAGTGCTTCAGGAGATAATGAAGAAGATGAAAGCATGATATTTTCTTCATCTCTAACTAAGCTGTGGTTTATGAATCTCCTGTGATTTTCTGAGAAGACCTTTTATTATTTCCCTATAATACTATATTATTTTAATTACTATGATAATATTCTTCCCTGTAACTGTCTTGCTGATTTTCCTGTGAAAACAAATTCTGCAGACACAATTTGCTTAGTTCATGGAGTGAGGAATAGGACTTCATAGACATCAAGAAGGCTTATTGTTTAGGTGTAGAAAAAAACTAATTAATAGTCTTTAGTCTGTAATGAATAGACTAGAAAAGAATACCCACACACATTTTAGGAAGTGGACAAATACTCACAGTACTGTTTCACATACAGTTCATGATAGATTTTTAAATTAAATATGTTTGTATTTGCTTTCTTTTGTAATCTTAATAGTATCTTGGTATTAATAAAGAGATTGAAATGAGAAAGTTAATAGATAACATAAGATACTCCTTTAAATTTGCAAAACTTCTGGGCCAGCATCAGCAAATTAAAAACACTAGTTAGAACTGTTACTAATGTTTCTTCATACAGATAAAACATGTCATACCCTCACACCTGTAAGGACCTTAGTGTCTTTTGTTAAAAATTAGTTTGAGTTCATTACGAAGTTATTCTGTTTGCACATTGACATTGTGCGGCTCTGTGTGTGTTGTGATAGTCCCCTCTTTGAGGCATGTACAGTTTTACAATGACAATAGTTTAGGTGCAGAGTAGGAATACCTATGTATCAGGCAAGGGGGAAAGATGGATACTGTAGATGGAAGGGAAAATAATCCCCTATTAACTTATAAAGCACAGTTGTCCAAAATCTATGTTAGTTAGTGAACAAAACCTTTCAAGAGCTCTGGTTTTGTTTGGGTGTTTTTTTTATTTTGCTTCAGATAATTAGTGAAGGCACTAACGTATGCAAAGAAGGCAATACGTGCAGTTATTGACAAAAGTTTCCAGCGATGTAAAGATTCTGATGCATCAGCCTTACAAAGAGTTGATATACAAAACCAATCTTTCATTTAAAGAAAAAAAAGAATATGCAGGCTTCCATCTTCTTCCTGCTTGTCTGCTGAAGTCTAAGATCCTCTGCTTTTGTCTTCAAAGTATTTCTGCGTTAAATAATGAAGTCTTTTTAAATGGTCTGAAATACATTTTTTTTTTCCGTACTGGCTTAGGAACACATGCAAACCCATCAGGCTGGACCTTCACTGAGTTCCCAGAAGCCTAGAGTGTTTAAGTGTGATACTTGTGAAAAAGCTTTCGCTAAGCCAAGTCAGCTGGAGAGACATTGTCGCATTCACACAGGTAAGACCAAAAATTATTTTTATCTCACAAGATTTTCTTATGAATACGCACAGGTGTTCTGTTTGGAGTCCTTGCTCATGGTTTCAGGTATCTGCATTTAAATATCAGCTTAAGTTTAAAAAAAACAAGTAAATTTCTAACTCAGAGTTTAGAAATTAAAATGATAAACAGCACTTAATCTCAGAAACTGTGATGTTTTGTTTAAAGCCAGAGCATCATGCTTAATGGTGTGATTAAGCTTCTCTGTATTTTGGGTCTGGCAGTACTGCAATGGTAATGTGAATGCATGAGCTTGTATCTAAAAGTTTGTCAGTCTTTGAAACAGATTAATAAAAGCATATTTTAAAGCATTGTTTAAAGTGGTGTAAAAGCACTGGATATAATCTTCAAGTATATAGGAAAAAGTGCAAATGAGGGAGTGTGATCAGTGACATTAAATAAGGGACAGTCTTGACTGCTGATACTAACTGCTGTATTCAGTGCTTCCTTGTCATTGAACTACTTACTCAGTTCATCTGTTTCTAATGCCAGTGCTTTTAATTTGTTGTGTTCTTTTCTGCTTAAGTATTTTCTTCAACTGTTACTCCATAAAAAGACTATACTGACTTCTCCTAGGGACCACACATTTTCTGTGATAAAAGTGCTCTTTGGGTTGCAGCTTCTGCTCTGCTACGAGTTGAAAGTTGTACATAGGATAGCCCAGCTGTCTTCTCCTTCACCTTCTGTATCTTAAGAACAGTGCTCTTAAGAACAGTGTTCTTAAGAGCATGATTTCTAAATACAGGAGTCAGTTCTCCGAAACAACTTCTCTCTTTTCCATACCACTGCTACCAATAAAGAGCTGTCATGGCTGCTAGAGTTAAAAAGGAAAGTTATCTGTGTCGCTTCTAAGCTGGAGGGGGACCAAGGAATTTGACTGGATGTACCATAGCATAAGAAGACTCCCAAAAAAGGATAGCTGTCTTTCAGTGGAGTCAGCCAGAGCTTTCTCCTTTCCCCAATATCAGCTTCTGTTGCTAATGTAAGTCTAAACTGATTTGCTTTCCTAAAGGTATGATCCTTGTCTGTGAGAAAGTGTTCTGTGATTTCTATCTTGATTAAACATTTTTAACAATTTCTAATGGGCAATACCTACTGAATTAGTGGCCAGAAGCAAAGCACCATTATTTCTCTGAATAGCTCTAAATAACTTGTACATTCAGATTTATCAGTGAAAAGCAGTTCGGAGAAATGTTGCTGAAATTAGAGGGAAGCAGATGCTTCCAGTACTACCAAAAAGCCATGTGGTAATCCATTACATGAAGCTAAAAAGGCTGTTCATCGTAACAGAATAGAAAACCTGGAGTCAAAAGTATCTGAGGAAACCTAGATTTCACTTCAAACTAGTGAAATAATTGTTAACAAAAATAGAAACAACACTTCTGTGCTCTAAGGGACCTTTTATTGGTATCTGAGAAGTTGGATTTAGCATGGAAGCAACGGTGGGTCTAGCGTGGAAGCTACATGTGGGGACACTAACATACAGGTAATGAAGGAGGAGAGAAATTGGTCCTCTAAGGAAGATTGTGGAAAAGTATTTATACTTCTGCTTGTGCTTTATTGTGCTAACTAATAGCAAAGTATATTTGCAAGTTTATAAATTGCTTTTCAAAGTCCTTGATGATGTACAGCAACGTGCTTGTGTTGATGTTGGAGGCTGTAGTGTTGAGTGTTGAAGCAAAGGCCTGGTTTTGCAAAGTAGGTATTTTAAATTTTTTAAATATTTTTGTAATGAATGTTCTTGGGTTTATATTTAGAAATTAGTAGTATCCTGGCAGATTTGGAAGAATATGCCTGCTTTGGTAAGATATGGGAAGCACTAGTAGCTATTGGCATAGGAGGCCACAGCTCCCATGGAGAATAACCAGAACTCTTTTTTTTTTTTTTTTTTTTTTTTAAAAACACATTTGACTTCCTAGTTTCTTACAGACATCAGCTTTGTTGAGTCTAGAATATTGCTTTATCTACATTATTCATAAATGTGAAAACATGATGGTTCCCTTGAGTACCGAAAAGTCAAACTGGTAAAATTATTTTTTACACATCTATTAAATAATTTACTTAGATTAAAAATTGGATAGGAAAGATAACAATATCAGTAGTTTAGGACCTATGTAAATATTTTGACATTTAATTTGGGATGTTGTGCTGATGATATGGAGCCATAGCACTGTTTTGAGGAGGTCTCAAGGAAGAAGATTGTCTACTTAATTTCTAGGTCATCTTCATGATTTTTACTGAATTCTGAACTGTATTTTTATGTTGAAATGAGAAACTATTAAATAATTTTTTTTGTCTTTTGTAAGGGGAACGGCCATTTCAGTGTACACTATGTGAAAAGGCTTTTAACCAGAAGAGTGCTCTTCAAGTCCACATGAAAAAGCACACAGGAGAGAGGCCTTATAAATGTGATTACTGTGCAATGGGATTTACACAGAAAAGCAATATGAAACTGCATATGAAACGGGCTCATGGTTACACTGGTATGTAGCATAATGACAGTAATGGTGAGTGCAGAAACCCAGATGCTTTACTAGGAAAGCACAAAACACTTCCCTGAAGTTCATGGGGACATAGGCCCTAATGGCCAAAGACCAGAGTTGATGAGTTAGTAGCTGCACACGCAACCCAAAAAGCCGTTTGAAACAGAGGTTGGTTACTGTTTATGGTTCCTTGTTTTTTATGTGGAGCTCTGTAGTACAGAAATACAAAGCTCAGAAACTATTACAGGAAAACATTTGATTATATTAGATTATTTTTTTTTAAATTTTTCAAAGAGCGTCTAATGAATTTACAGAATATAAAGTAGTTGTGTAATATCTTTCCCAACACGATTCCTTTAGTCACAAGTGCTATATTTGCATTTTTCTTACACTGTGTGTCAAATCATACTCACTCGTCTTTTTCTCTTGTACTTTGGCAGGTCCTGTACAAGAGCCTGCTAGTCATCCAGAACAAGAAGGGGAAGATATTAGTCGTGCTTTGAATTTAGAAGAAGTGGTACAAGAATCTTCAAATGAATGGCAAAATATAGGCAACGTTTTTCGATGACACCTTAAAATTTGAAAGCTAAAAATGTTTCTGGGACTCGAATTTCTCTAAACAAGTTTTCAGAAAAGTAAAAGATGGATTTTGCAATTAAAGCTTCAAGCATTGAAAATATTAACAATAGAATAATATATTATAGGGTTTTTTTTTAATTATTGACAAAAATTACCTAAAAGAATCATTCTTTTTTTAAGCTTGTGGAAGAATATTGGGAAAACAACAGTTATTCTGCGCTAAGTTGTCTGTGAATCTATGAACTCAGGTAATACTGTAAACAGTTTCATCTTCTAATTCACAGCCAGTATATCTGTTTGAAAAATAAACTGGAACTCTATATCAGAATAGAATGATTCCCCTTTTTAAAGGATGTATAGAATAACTTTGTGGGGAAAAAACATGAAACTGTCAGTCAGCTTTCTTTTTTATGTCGTTAAAGAAATAATAATTGAGGTTGGAAACAAAATGTTACAGAGTAGATGCATGCAGTATAAAATAGTTTTGGTTTGTTTGTTTGTTTTTTTTTTTACAAGACACAGGAAAATGCTGTATTTCTGTTTCAAGCTCTTTTTAGTACATTTTGAGAATTTGTTGGAAAAAAAATAAAATGCCATGAACTTATGGCTTTTCTTGAGTTAAACTCTTGAGAGGGAGCATGTTCATTTCCATTCCAACCACAGAGGCAGTTAGTTGTTAGTTTTTACATTAAAAGTCTGAGGTTTTAAACTCAGAAATAATTATTTAAAGAGAATCCAAACTGGAAGAGGTTCCGATGAAAGCCTCTTCTTTTATGTTTGCTGTATTGGATCAGCAGGTACATATCTCAGTATCTGTGGAAAACACAGCCATATACTAAATCTGGGAAGAAAACATACAATTTTGTGTTAGTAGTGAGAAAGTTAGATGCACACTAGGTCACCTATATTATACAGTATTCCCCAGTGCTGTAAACAGTTATCATTTCAAATCTGTAAATTCCTCATTATTTTCTTTGTGAATTTTGGAAATATGTTACTTTTATTTGTTGTTTAAGTCATTGTTTCAGCAAAACTACCTAGTTGACTAAGTAATGGTTTGAAAGGTGCCACTTGTTAAATATATTCGTAACAAAGAAACACTGGAGTAAAAACATAGTCATCTTTTAGACATTCCAAAGACAGAAGCTCTTTTCTTATTTTTACCTTGTTCTTTTGAATTTTATTTATATGTTACATATATATAGATATATATATGTGTGCTTGTATGTATATATATATATATTTAAAGTTATATGAGCCTCTGTGTGGCTGATCAGTATATTTTGTAAATACTAATCCCAGTTGCAGGAATTTCATCTTTTTGGTTTGCCGCAAGTACTTCTAGATCAGTGGTGGATTTGTTGTACTATAATACAGAGCTGGATTTTAATTTACCTTCTGAAAGATAAGTGCTCTCAGATCCAAAAAACCCTTTTCTGTAAATATTGTCTATACTTTGTCTATGATACAAATTAGTTATTTCAGATTGCTGAAGCAAGAAATCACTGTTGGTTTTGATAGGGCATCTTTTAATTCTTTTGTTAACTCTTTGGCATATGTATATAAGTAATATAGTTGGTGACATGAAAATAACACTTTTGTTATGTGGAATATTTAATTCAAAAACATGTTAAATAATATTACTTTTTTCCAAATTCTGTTTCGTGTATTTTTTAAGCATTTGATTCTGCATTCTAGGAAATTCTAAAAACTCCATTTACCAGAAGTGCGTGTCTTAATATTATATGTAAAGAATGTATGTGAAGTTCTTCCAGCAGTGCCTTTCCTTCTAGACCGCCTATTAGTGTTACAGCTGTTTAAGAAAGACGTTATATCTTAGTTGTCTGAAGGCATATTGGCCCCATGGCATAGCGACCTGTTTATCTGTAGTAATATATTAAAATATGCTGTTGCATGTGCCAAGTGTAAAAACCTTTTCCCTTTTCTTTCAGAGAATACTGTATAAATGCACAGCAAAGTTTGCTGATTTGCTGTGTAGGGGATGATGCTTTCCAGAGGGTGCTGAATACAGTTTGACAGAACTTAATTTATAGCTGGTCAAATCCAGATGCAAATCCGTCCTTCATAGCGGGAATGTGATTCCTGACTGCTTGAGAGCGTTTGGTCTGCTGTAGCTGTGATTGCTTTGACAGCAAGTAAAAATTGGTGGTGATTGTTACTTGTTGAGCATGTGCTAAAAGCAGATCTCATGAGTAAAAAGATGGGGTTTTTTTAAATGGTCACTTCTCAAAGTGTTATATCTTGATTAGAGGCAATGAGTGTGTGTTGTAAGTCTTGGAATTGTTAAATAAGCAGTGTGATTTATGGAGTCACCTGACGTTTTTCCTGAATTCAGTTTGCTACTCCTCCAGCACTTGGAGACCTGTCAGTTACAGTAAATAGACTTCTAAAAAACTTTTTTGTATAATGGTATTTGATTTGCTACCCGTCATCCTCCTCCCCCATGAACTTCAAGAATTCACTCTTGAGTATCCCGACATAGAGGTTTGCATAGCCCAGGTTCCTTGGTAAGACTGAGTCGGAGGTTTTCAGAGCAGTGTATCTGATGTTCAGTACAAATACAGACGCTGTAACCACTATGTTGATATTTTCAAAAGCAATGTTGAAGCGGATGCATTTTTTTAAGAAGCAGGAAGAACTCTTGTTCTAAGGCCTGTTTGAGGAGTCACACTGTGTAGTCAGTAAGTGAATAGTGCGGAGGAATGCCTCTGTTCTTTCTGGTTTGATGCAGTGGTAGGCTTGCGCTAGCCTCAGGCCTTTTGGCTGGTGTCTGCTCAAGTGTTTCTTTTGGTTTATGTCAATTCCTTCAGTACAAGAAATGTCACACTCCTAGTGCTGGTTGTGCATTCTCATTGAAGGAAAAATCCTTTGCTTGCAAGTCACGTGGCTGTTTAAACTGCTGTTTTTCAGCAAAACTACTAGTGAGTAATTAAAAGAATAAATTTCAGTCTAAGTTTAAGTCTCTTTTGAGAGACCAAAAAAGCCACTTCCAGCCTCTGGAAAAGATGACTGAGGGAAAAGCAGAGTGATAAAGGCAAGGAGGAAGCTTTGGAGAAGTTCTGTAGTTCTACAGTGCGGTATTTTGATAAATGTATTTATCTTTTTTTTTTTTTTATCCTTAAATATTCTTTCCCATTTTTGAAAGCTGCTTTAAAAAAAACCTTGATTTTCACATACACAGTTCAAAGAAGTTGCTTTGTGCTGTACTTGTTTATGAAGGGCTGGATTTCGTTGCCTTTACATAGGTATTTTATGCTTTGCAATATCCCCCTGGCCTTTAGCTGCCGCTCCACAAAGATGATGGCCTCATAATGACCCTGTGTCACATTGTCAGCCTTGGGGGCCGTGCTGAGTCACCAGAAACGTCACTAGAAGGCTGTGTGCACGCAACTGGGGCTCGGGTCCCAAAGTGGCATTTTCTAGTATCTGAATGTTATTCGTAAAGTGTGGGAAAAAAAACAAAAAACAACCAACCACGGAACTTCATATATATGATCTCTGTTGTAAAAGACAAAACTAGTCCAAGTTTGAAGTTGATTACTTTATTTCAATAATGAATATTTTTAAAAGCTGTGTTCCTATAAGAACAATACGTATTCAAATTAAATCAACTATTATGTTGCAGAGTATACATCTGAATGAAGCTACAATAGAAAAGTACACATAGCAACCAATGTAGGTAATAGAAGATGTAATACGTGTGTGTATGCTTAATAATTTTGGTGGTTTTGTTTTCTTTAGTCTCTATGTATTTTCTATCCTCTCATCTTTCATTGCTTCATATTAATGGACACGGATTTAAATCTACAGTAGATTTAGATGTGAAATGCAATTAAGATACATATTTATAGGTAACTTTTATTGGGTGCTTATTAGGAATGCGGTTTCAACCTGGGAAGCATTAACTGTAGTCTACAATGCATAGGCTAAAAATAAAAAAAATAAAAAAAATAATCAGACACTTAGATGACAGCTTGAAGAAATGGTAAGTTTAAGTAATAAAACAGTGCAATTCAGAAGAGCCTTTTCTCTAAGTGTGGTTGGGAATACCATTGCCACACATTCATTTTAGTAATTTGTGAACAATTAATACCTAAATCTAACTCATCTATAATTTATTTCTATAAGGCAACTACAGTACAACAGTTAAATGTTCACAGTAGTTTACTATCAGTTTGCTTTGGTGCACTGCCCTTAATAGGAATCCAGATGTTACTCGGGCACAAGATGAGCCAATCAAATATAACACTGCTGCAATACCAAGAGAAAGATTTGAAATTCTAACGTGAGATGTGCAGGACTATCTGAGATACCAATACTGAAGGGCTCTCTTTCAGAAATTAGACTTATTTGTTTATATATCTCTTTACTTATTTATTGTACTGCAAAGTTAATGCTGTTGCAGCAGAGTTTGTATGAAGCACCAGTGATGTCCAGTGGTCACTTGTGCAATCTTAGATGTTTCTTCTCTGGGAATATCCCTTGTTTCTTAACATTAGTCTAACTCAAATTTGAAATCCTCTTTCTCTCCCTCGTCTGCTCTTATTTCTAATGGTTTGGATGCAATAAGCAATTCATGGTATGGAAAGAATTTCCTTATTACTATTGCTCAGCATCGTATTGATTCTACAACATCTGCCCCCTCCCACACTTCACATACCTTGAACTCCCAATGTTTGGTAAACCTTTCCATGACTGCCTAATCCTGTTATGAAAATAAATTATTCTGTGAGTGAGAGAAGGAAGATTAAAACAAAAGAAAACAAAAAAAAAAATCAAATAAAAAAAAGTATTTGGATAAACAGTCCTTACAACTTCTGCACATGGTGGAACTTTTTTTTAACAGCAGTGTCTCAGAAATTCATTAACAGCAGTGCTCAGTATCCAAGATATTAGCTCTTTATTTGTAATTCTGATGTTCACTAAAACGAAACCAGAAGACTTGAGCTCAGATTAGGTGCTTGGGAGAAATAAGGAAGTCCAGCGTACAGTTAGGGCGTCCTGAAGAAGAATGAGTAAAGTCAGAGATCTTGTTACTTCACGTAAAACAAGGAAAACATCTAGTAAAGCTACTTTTTGTGTTCCTTTCATTCAACTGTTGGTCAGGGATTGCCAATAGACGTTCGTATAATCTACTGCATGCAGAACCTAATTGGCATTAAGTAATGGATTGCATCTATCTAGGTAATCATTGTAGTTGTTATTAATTTTAAGGCAGTTACATTATGAAGCAGAGTACGTGATCCTTGGATGGCATCTTAGAGCTTCAGCGTCTAGCAACTGGTGAACCAGATCGCGATCCAGGTCGGGACCCAGAGCCTCCCTGTGGAGGGAAGAATGGAGTTCAGTTAATTAAAAGGTACTGTATATTTGGGGCTATAAATTGAAAAACATCAATCTGTAGTACAACAAAATGTAAAATATTATCAAGTGAAGATGGCTTGCAGTGGCCTGTAGTACATTGCTGAATATTATTGCAATTTTCCCTTCAGAGAGTTGATTGCTTTCCGTATGTTTTCACATAGGATTGACATACTCTTGTTAAATCTCTCATAGAGGGCTAGACAGTCTCTCATGAATTATTTGTACGTGCATATTTTTACTCAAGCCTTCCTAATGAAAGCAATGTATTTCCTTGGACGTCTTAGAAATTTATATTTTTGTGGCTACTCCTGAACTGTATACTTCAAAAACCCCCCCCCCAAACGTAAAAGACCACCAACCCCCCCAAAAAACCAACCAAAACAAAAAATTCCAAACCTTGCATACAAGTTGTGATAGTCTCATATCTGAAAGAACTGAAATGTAATAATTTTATTCTGTAACATTTATTAGGGTAAATCGTTAGTGTGGTTGTATCAACATCAGTCTTGTATGGAAACTTCAGATGCAAATATAGGAAAAAACCTAAGAAAAGATAAGGGGCTGAAACCTGGCCTACTTTTACAAATAATAAGAATACATCAAATTAGGGGAAAAAAAACCCACCTTGTGACAATTCATAAATCTGCAGTTGAGAAAAGCCCTACAGCAGTTTTACCGCAAAGATGATCCAAGCTGAAATTTTGGTTTCATTTTTGGAATTTAAGATTAGGCTATCTCTGGTATCTTTTCCTGGGGCTTTAGCAACTTTCTGAGCAAACCTCGAACGGTACGCTTAACAACCACAAATGTGAGATATTGTGGTAATTGTTACTGTAATTAGTTGATGACTGAGCTGTTTACATCAAAAAAATTAAGCATATGTGTACTTTGGGATTTTGTTAATTTATATTCTCATCTTCCAGTGCTCCCTCCTTAGTTTTACTGAACTGTTTCAGAGGAAAACTTAGTATAATTCATTAGGTAATTGTCTTTGTCTTGGAAAGTTATCTTAAAGAACGGAGAACTTTTTTTATTGTAAAAGACTGCAAAACTATATAAAGAGATAGTTATTAATGCCTCCTGCTATAAACAATGGGTCTAAATCAAATGGGCCTGAATAAAACTCTGATACGATTTCCAAAAGTTAAAATGGCATGGACAAGGCTACCTAAAAAGCAGGCTACCTAAAAAGTAGAACTGGCTTATGTATATCATCAGATATATATAAATCCAAACTAAAATGGTTGCAATGGGTAAGTAAAAAGAGAATGTTAAATTTTGGGAGAGATTATTACATGATATTTTCAGATATTCAAAAGAAATTTTACAAATAATGTCAGTATATAGCCATGGTATTATTGATGTATCTGAACTCCACTAAAAAGCTACAAGTGCACAGCATGAAAATTAGATGTAAAAGGTAAATGTTTGATTTTTACCTGGGCCTCTGAAGAGCTCATTCCATTTCTTAAATTGCAACATAAGGATTCTTACTATCTCCTTGAAGTTTGCAAGCTGTCACTTAGTGCTGCATAGGTTTGAAAAACAGCTCTACGATGAGAGATGTGTACCCTAAACCATGTAAGAGTTAAAAATGTATTTTTACTACAGGCAAAGGTGGTGTAACTTCTCCCATTGGAGAGTAAGAATAGTAAAAGCCTGAGATGAGCAGCTCTGCCAATGGGATCTCAGAGCTTCTATCTTGAAGTTCACACTACTACTGATTGTATTCTACACGTGCAAAAAGTATACTAGATGATTCCTTACTTGTGAATGCTTCACTACCTCTGAGGAGAAATGACAGTCTTAGTTAAAGTAGCTGCCCGTGGATATGATGTGCTTTTCATGCGTCTCTTTACTGACGTAGAACGTGAAAAGTCCTCACCACTAACTTTTCCAGTTCTGCTTTCATTTATTAGCTGTGTTGGTGGAGCTGTGCAGTAACTCGAAATGGTGAACTGAACCAGATTAAAGACAATCTGACCAAATGTTTATTTTTCGTATGACGTAGTCTTCTAATTTGCTCAACTGTGTGGTGTCCCACCTGGGCTGGGAACAAGCAGGGACTATTCAAGTTGTTACTGCAGTTCAACCAAGTATTTGTCCAGCACTGCCCTCTACTGCCATTCCACAGCTTATCAGTGCGTTTTCATTTGCGCTATTCTAAATAATTTAGCAGCAGCAGCAATCTGTGTCGCCTCCTTCATCTTCTAAGTCATTTGTGAGTTCAGTAACAGCACAGATCCTGGTGCGGCTCTCTGTGGGACTTTGTGGACTTACCTTCTTTCCTGATGGTAACTGAGTGTGTATTTTTACCTTTGTTTCCTATCATGTAGGTAGTTACTAAGCCATGAGATAACCTTCTGGTTTATCCATGCAAATCTAGATTCTTCAGAAGCCTTAAGGACATGTGGTTGTTTCAAACATGGCAGGTTCTGGAGAGGTTTGGCTTCTCTCTTTCCTGGACTCAATTTTTTTGTATCTATAGTAAGTTCAATTGTACTTTACCAGTTTAAAGATTTTGGAAAGAGTGCCCTGGCCCTCATGATAGGATCCCTTATGTCCCTTGTGAGCAGATTTATGCTCATAGAATTTTCCGCTTCCTCCATATCCTGGCTTGTGTCCTTCACCACCCTGCAAAGAAAGAGTTACATATATATTGGAAATCATCACATTCAAATTATCATACGCGCATTGTAATCTTTGTTTGTGATCACTGGAATGGAATACTCAAATGAGAAATTTAGAGGTGTTGGAATAAAATAATCTTTTATGTAATAAACAAGGATGAAGGGCAATGTTAGGAAATTATCTGAATTTACTCAAATCTGAGGGAAGCACCAATCTGTAAAAGAGGAATTAATGATCAAAAAATGGATACTCAGAAGGTTAACCTGCATGACAAAACTTAAAATGTTTCGGTTTCATGAGTTCTAATTCAATTAGTCAAACACGTCAACTAATTTGTCGTCTTCTGATAGTGAAAAAAATGCTTGAAGGCGTTTTGTCTTAAAATGCAAGTAATTTACATGTCCATCTCATATAAAATCAAACCTGTGGTAAAGAAGTAGAATTTAATTAGTTGTGAGATAACTGCGGGAAGAACTTGTCTAGCTGTGTAGGCAGATCACTTCTTACTGAAAGGGGTTACAAGGAAAGGTGGGACAAAGTACTGGAGTTAGCGACAGTGTTAGTTTTGCAGACTTGACTGTATAAGAGCAATTGGAGCTGTGGAATAAGCGCCCATCTCGTCCCAGCCCTCCCATTTTTGTCCTTCCCGGGAAAAGAAAAATGCAGCAGATGAGTCTTCCAGAAGTCTTTAAGGGAGGAGAGCTTTGCCATGCAGTGGATTTTGCTCCCTTCGCGCTAAAGCCAAAGAAATTATCGCTGCAAGGCTGTCAAGTTGCTGAATAAGAGCAAGCAACAAAATTACCGTCTTAAAGTGCTGTGGGAGGAGGGAGGAAGGTGCAACAGGAAAAGCAGAAGAACAAAATTGAGACAAAACCAAAATGGTCGCATTGCTGCAGCAGCTTGAGGCAATGGAGCAGTATATGCTTTGGCCTGGTAAATCAAATGGCTGTTATTGAAAGCACATTCATCACCTACCCAGCTAAATCTGGTGAGGGATAATCCTCTTCCCTGCACATGCAAGAAATAGAAACAACGACATGATGATCACTATGGAACACAACATCTGGGTGTACCGTATGCAGAAGACGACGAAAACGCAGTAAAACCAACAAAATACCGGCCAGGTAATGAGGCAGGAGTTGAAAACAACAATCTGTGTGCAGTCATTTCGTAAAACCAAAAAGGCAAAATTCTTTTATTATAAGAACTGACTGCATTAGCCATGCTATGTCAGTATCATGCGCTTTCGCTAAGTAAATGTAAGGACAGTTCCTGGTGGGTGAGGCTTGTTTGAAAGCATTACCTATTATTAGTTTATTACATAAAGCTATCACAACATCAACTGAATATAAAAATCCCCGCGAGTGGCTTTAGTTTGTTACGTGTCATGCAGCAAGTCGGGAAGTGCACGAGGAAGAGAACTGAGGCTTTTCTGCCTTAGTCCCTTGCTTTAAATATGCCCAATGATAACTTGAGGTTTTTACTTAGTGCCGTTAAGGAAAATGAATCAGGTTAGCAGTCGAGTTGGCATAAATCAGCCCACAAAAGATCTCGGACATTGCTTTAGCTCCCGAAAACGCTTACCTTTGCTTGCATTGGGGGAGGTGTACGGGGTGAGACCTAAAAACCAACACAAAAAGGTTGTAAAACCAAGGCAACGATAAATGGAGGGAATCATCAAGCCTTTTGTGTATTATCTGTGAGTTAGTGGGATTATGTGCTGTCTAAGTAATTGCACTGAGAAGCTGCTCTGCTGTCTTAGGCTTTGCCTGGAACACGCTGGATTTTTGTCTATTTTTAAAGGGAAGACATGCCTAAATACAGCCAGTGCTGGTGACACAGGGACAAAACCTATAAATGGTGAAGCTGTATCATTATAATAGTGGTCGTTGAAATTTGACTGTGCTCGTGGTGGGTTCACCCCCTTCTTTTTGTAGCATCCCAGTGTTATTTGTGTTTCCAGGTAAAAATTTTTGTGTTTGAATGGTATGACAAGCTCAAAGGCGCAGTGCAATTCACGAGGCTCAAAATAACGGCTAATGAATGGGGAGTATCTGGTTACTGATGGATCCTAAAGAAAATACTTCATTTTAGTGCGGAACAAGAAGAGAGGAGACTTACAATGTTCTTGAAGAAGTGGACTACGGGGTTGTCGTCACCAGGCCGGCCGTGCTGAGATCTCTGGGGGATGGACCCTACGTGGTGGCTAGCCCTGGCTGCGTGTATATCCTGAAAAGCAGAACAGGCAAATGGCCAAGTCAGCTGGCACGGAAAGGGGATCGGCGGCTGGATGAAGAGGAGAGTCATTTCCACCAGGAATGAAAAGAAGAGAAAAATGCTTTGGAAATCTGCAGAGATTGCCACCTAAAGTTATCAGTGCTGTGAAGAAATTTATTTTTTTTTTTAACGCAATGGCAAATACAGAGTATGTATATGGACATGTATTGTGCATATATGTATATGGGTGTACATGTTTTTAACGTTTCAGCCCAGTGGGGAATTAATCCTGCTATTGGAAAGTTCTGATAACAGAAACCTTGTCATTTTCCTTCTTTCATAAGTAGGATCATAGAATGTAATTTTAGAAAGGAAACCTGAAGTGGAGAAAAACTTAAAATTATGGTGGGCTGTTCTCTGTGCAAGAACAGGAATGGGTCGTGTATCATTTCTCAGTTCCCAAAGGCCACGTAACACCGATGAACTGCAAGGGCAATGTTTTGGGGGTTTTTTGGTGGTTTGTTTTTTTTTTTTTTTACAGTGAAGGAATCAAATGAGACTGACGATACTTTCTATTTTCAGTAGGGCTTCCTGAGCAATACAGAGGGAAGTCCAGTAAGCAAAGGTAGAAATGAATAAAAATAACACATTGTGAAGAGTGAATACCTTGACTAGTACTTGGAGCATGGCGCATCTGTTGCAGTGAAAATCGTATCAAAAATTTGGTGTAGTTCCTGCTATCTGCATGCAGTATGGCAAAGTTTAAAAAACAACTGTTCATATGACTGACCCAATTACAGACATCTGCCCGTCACTGCGGATGTAGAGGCACAAGGCTTCATGTTCGGTGCTACAGATCTGAACTGTGTTCAGTGGGGAACAGGGAAGGTGGGAAAGAATGAAAATAACAGTGCCATGATGATTCTCTTGTAATGAATTCCCTGAAAATACAGTGATGTTATAAGCATCGTGTGGCTACTAAAAATTTTCATTGGCTTCTGAAGATGAAATAGAAATCCATAGTGGGACAGTAGCTCACGTAAGCATTTCCCTAGTAGCACAAACTCAATGAACGTTTGACTGTGGAAGAGTATGAATAGTTATTTAAAATACACGTTGCTTTCATCACATATAGAAAACCATTGATCAGCTTGCCAGGGAAAAAGCTTAGTCGGATTGTTGGAGCAGAACTCCCGACTCATGAGCGGTTTGGTGATTTTTGACAAATAATATCTATAGAACAGACTTTCAAAAGTTTGAAGAGTCTTTTTGCACTTTGAGTGAGATCTCGTGACATCAGCAGCTTTCAGAATTACCCTGACTACCTCAAGCTATTAGTACTGAAAATGGCTGCGCTGAGATTTACGTCTTCTAAGACTTTGGAATAAAAGGTCCCATGTAACCATCTAGCGTTACTGCTCAAAGCTGCTACATGGCAGTTTTATTTTTTTAAGTGAATGGCACCAGGTCCTGTGATCTTCTGTGAATCAACTGGGTTTATATCATGTTGGATTGTGCAAAATGAAATATCTGTCTTCATGAGTGGCCTTTTGAGTTATGTAATTCTGAGGAGAAATGAAATTCAGATATATTGTTTAGAAGATTAGTTTCCTTAGGATAAGAAAATGAGCCAATGCAGAGAAGTTCAGCTGGTATTTATCAGCGTCGTTTTTGTAGAGATTTACTGTTGAAAAAACAGGAATTTGTGAATTTTATTTAATACGTGTGATTCCTATAGTGTCAGGCAGTCAGTCCTGCCTGTACTTCCGCAGCAGGTTCTGCTTTGTCACTAGTTCCAGTGTTGCCAAAATACCCTCTGCTGTCGTGATTAGGAAGAGGGAGCCAGGAGGGCATCCGTACATGTCCAGAACAAGTTACTTCAGCCCTGTTTGTCTTTTTAATCTATGTTCAAATGAAGCACTGCTTTGCCTCTGGAACTGGCTGACTGCCTCGTCTTTGGGGTGAATACCGTGATAAATACCGAGGTGCTGCAGTTTGGAATGTCCATCTTCAGCAGCAGGAGCTGGTTGCTATTTTAATTGCAAAACTATTGCGGTGCGTGAAGCAGAAAACTTCAAAATTGGATATAATCACATATAGCCCGCAACTGTGCAGCGGGCTGTGGCTTGCTGCCAGGCTGTTATCCCAGAAAAGGTGGGATAATAGGTTTTTACAGTTCAGGTGAGGTTGAGTTGCCCGAGTTTAGCGTTCTGATCAATTATTAGGTGCTTATAATTTGGCTTATTGAAAATGTTATCCTGTAATGCATACAAACTTTCTTCTGTCTGTGGTGCCAAATATTGTCATGGTCTTTCACTGGGTCCCCTTTTAAAGCTTATCGGGTCGTAGCGAGCCTGAAACCATTTTTAATGGTGGTTCTGTGAGTTTAATACCACGGTTTTCCCGGTGTTACAAATAAAGTGCTTTCCTTTCATGTCATCAGCAGTAAGCTTTGTCTGCGGTCAGAATATTATTTTCAATTTGTGACAGTTAGTTGCATGTTTCCCTTCAATTTATTGTTAGAATTACTCTTCCACCTGTAGTTTGTTCTTGCAATTTTTGGACTCCTAGGGGCAGGGGGCAAAGTCCGGTGTTTTTTTTTCTGAGATTGCTCACATTTGAGATTTGTGAAAATCTTTTCCCTCAGAAGAATAATAACAGATTTCTATAGATGTAAAAAGTTAAATTTGAATGGATTCAGGCAACGCTTTGCTGAACGAAAGAGGAAGGCTAGTTTGTCCTGCTTAGGATGGGCTACCGAGCTGGTGTTCTGTAATTGGACTGGTTTTGAATCTTAGAATGGTTTAGGTTGGAAGGGACCTTGAAGATCATCGAGTTCCAACCCCCCTGCCATGGGCAGGGACACCTCCCACCAGAATGAGCTCATCTGGTCACTGCACCTTTCACTGATACATTCAGGAGGTCACCATTGATCTTTTAAATATGCTTTAAGCACTTGGAGGGGGGGGAAGAAAAAGCATGAACCTTAAAACCTAATAGGGATACAGCAGAGGAACCACGTTTTAGGAAGGGGTGACATTTACTTGTTGTGTCTTTGTGTGACGGGTCTCTGTCGCCCGACAGCTGCAGCGAGCGCTCCCTGCACCGCTCGCAGCGTTGCATGAATTTCGGGCTCGGGAGCGCTGCCAATAAAGGGCAAGTTTGGCTTCCACATCTAGATATTATGAAAGGTACTTGCAAAGGAGAATCTTGAATTCAGAGCCCGCAGGTATTGGTTGTGAATTTGAAAACAGAGGTGCCTCTGCTTGCGCTTTTAGAGGAAAAGAAAAAAAGTTACGTCTTCTAGAGTAACTGGATAGTTTGTAGTCATGAACAGTCTTTCAACAACAACAACAACAACAAAAAATTGGACAGATGAGAACACTCAGGTTTTCACTGCTCCCAGTTAACTTTTTGTTACAATAAAGGATCCTCTTGAGTCAAGTCTGCTGTACACTCAAAAAAAAAAAAAGCCAAAAAGAAAAGATCCCTTAAGCTGAATAATCTTAATTATTAGAAAATGGTTGCCAGTAGTGGAAGCTTAAGCAGTATCTGGGAGACCTGATGACGCAGACGCAGTTTGCAACTCCACTGCGAAATTCCGAGCTTTCAGGATTAATAATATAAATAAGAACGCTCTTTAAAATGCATGTAAAATACCCACAGTTGTTCTGTAGTGGGGAAGGATTCAAGATTGGAATCTTTCGCAGCTCTTTCTGGTGATGCACAGGGAAGTTGCATTATTTTGGCCTTACGTATTTTGGCCACAGCCAAAAAGAAGGAAAGAGAAGTAGTTTCAATGCAGCGCAAAGAAACCAGGCACCTATTTTAAGTCTTAACAGTAGCTCTGCATTGGCGTTGCGTTCCCTGTGTCAGCCACGTACTTTCACATCAAACTAATTCCACGTACCGGCACAACCCGTGTTAAGGTTTTGAAAGAGCTGTTGGGGGAGAAAAAAAATTGCCATTTCTCTAACACAGTAACAAGAATCCGTACGTAATTCAGTGTGTGCTCCATCTGGGGGTTTGTGCGGGATGATTGCCTTTCTAGTTGAGGTGAAGATCGCTGAGTAATTTGCTCTTCGGTGTTCGGAGGGTGCAGGAATTCCAAGGCTCTTGGAATTTTCTACAGCACTTGGTGAGGGTTACGGGGTGTGACTGTCTGTACCGGAGCTCTGCGGGAGGCTAGAGAAGAGAGGGCTTGTGGTTTTCGATAAACGGAGAGGGCCCTTCTGGTTCATACAGTTGGACACCGTGTTTGATAACCCAGGTTTGTGATCGTACGGACGTCTGACTCGAGATGTGGTAGGATTTGGGGGATTAAATTCATTTTTGTATAGACAGAATTGCAGTTCTGTATTCCATGTGTCCTACTTGATTTTTTTTTTTTTTTTTCAGATTTGATGCAGAAGTGTAAAAAATGCGGTTAAGCAGCAGCAGAGATTTTTTTAGTGATATTATGAGATCCCATGAAATACGTATCTGACTTTGCTTGGTATAAACACGATACGTTACACCTTGTAAGTCCTACTCAAAGAAGGACTTCTAAATGCCTATTATAAGCTCTTGCTGAGAGTTCTTATCCTCCACAAGAGGATTGCTTATAACTAAAGATTGCACATACACGTAAATATAAACTTAAAGCTCTAATTCCCAATCAGTAGATGAAATGAATTAGTGACAATAATAGTATCAAGATATTTTTTGGAGTACTGCGTTTATAGTTTTTCCAGTTCCTTTCAGTATCATTATTACATAGTTTTGTTGCCTAATTTAGGATGTGAAATGAAAATCTAAAAAACATCACATTTTGTTTCTCTAATGGCAAAATCTAAATACATATGAAATTTGGAAATAGCTGATTTAAAATGTAATCAAACCAAGTGAGCATGTTGGACATCGGTAAGAATGAAAAACAATGGACGTTTTCCTGGATTCAGCAGATTTCATGGTTTTTCAGTGGGTGGTCTTCACAAAAGATACCTAATGAATTTAAAAGAAACCACACAAAATCTACAAATTTCAAATTCATAGAGAGATGAAAAGTACATTTTGATGGCCTAAGAAGACCAAACTCTTCCACAGGCTACAGGATGTAATGCTTAACTCCCACTAAGACTTTTGCAGCCGCGCTGGTAGACTAAAATAAGCCTTAAAGCACAAAGTGACGAGTACTGTTCACGCTGGTTTGTGGGGAGAGCGCGGTGAAAGAGCACCAGGCGGTTTGTAAGCCACTCACTCGGCTGATTTTCTGTAGTCCTTGAAATGGACTCTGAATCCAAACTCTAAGGAAATTCCTACCCAGGTTTGAGTTTCTGTAGTTAGTACTGTTTCAAAACAGTATTCCAAACGGGAATTGAGATGCATCCCTTTCAGTGAGTATATACGCTATCTTTTTGGACAAGAAGAAATGTATGATGCACAGGTTGCCGGGAGCAACGATGGGAAACAGGCACTTGCTTTGTCTCGGGACTGGGAGATGCTCTGTGCGTGGGGCTTTGTGTTCCTGGGGGGTGGGGAGGGCTGACGCTGCGTCAGAGCTTCCCAGCGCTGTCACCAAGGGTCTCCTCAGGCAGCAACAGAACATACAGCACACGTATAACGTGAGGATCTATTTCTCCATGCTTATTCTAGCAGTAATGTACCTACTGTAACACGCGCTGCGAACCCAGAGCTGTGCTGTACTGCTGCCGTTGCTTCCGTGTTCCTTCCCCTGCAGCCCGAGTACCGATCCACTCGTCGTGATGGTGTTTGTTCGGGGCTGTTCGCAGCTTACTGAGCTGTTACAGAAAGCGGTGGGAATGCTGACAGCTTCCCCACGTGCTGGTCTGATGGTGAGATAAATAATTGGCTAACTCAGCAGGCTTCTTCTGATCACTTTAGAAAGGATGAACTGCACATCCTTGTAATGGTACTGTTAACTTTACTAATTTGGAAATGAAGACAGAAATGAAATGACTTGCTGAAAGCTTCAGAGCAGAATCGGTAGGAAGAGAGATGCAGAGTCCAGGAGATTCTGCATTCCAGTGTTGGGCTGAGATCATTAATGTAATCTTTGTCTAGAGATAGGTGATGAACAGAAAGAGGAAGAATCCCTACAAGAAAGATGGGAATAAAAAAACATGGGAGGAAAGAACAGAGATGACTGAAAAGTAAGAAAGAAACCCAAGGAAGATGAGAAGACACACGGCATGAAGAAGGAAACAATGGAGAACACTGACCATCCGGAGAAGTAAGTGATCATCGATAACCCAGAACCACATTTCTCTTTAGTGCCTTGATGATAGGGGTCACAAATTGGGAAGTGAGAAGAAAGAATTACTGTGGAAAAAAAGAAGAATCAGGACAATTGTTCAGGACAGTAGTTCTGTTTTACGATGGGTCCCGGGTCCGAGATTGGTGCCATTAGTACCTTCTGGGGGTTTCTGCATGTCCATTTTATTCCATTGGTGTGACACTTGATAAATGGTCTCAGGGGCAAACCTGATGCTTTAGTTAACCTTTGCTTTTCTGAAGCATTTTTTCTGCCTGGTGCTAATCATTTCTTTCAAATATTCCTCATGATAGAGGTTCTTTATCAGCTTGGACATAGTCTCTGGTGCATATTCAGTAGTGTTCTCTGTGCTGTTTTATCAAGCTGGGATCAGTCAGTGGCATAGGTTAAGCCTTGTTGAAATTACCCACCATAGAAACCCAGTGCAAAGCTTTAGTTTTGGGTTTGTTTGGGTTTTTTTTGGAGAATGATCGCTCCAGCAGGAAAGAGATTTTGGCTAGAAGGTCTTCTCAGGGTAGTTTCCAGGGTAGCGTCTGCTACCAACAAACTTCACAGCCTTAAGGACTTAACTGTACACGGCCAAGATACGGAAGGCGTCATAGATTGGTATTCACAATGATAAATTTCTACTTGTCAGACCGCATAGTCGGTGGAGATGCATCTGTTGGTGCTGCTACGGCAAAAGAACGTAACATTGTGGTTATGGCTCTCGGTAAGATAGCAGAAATTTGAAAAAAAAAAAAAAAAAAATTAAAAAGGCACATTGCCTAATATTTTCATATAGTCAAGAAGCTCATACAATAAAAAAGATGATGATTATTTGGAAAACAAAACTGTAAATACCAGGTGTGCACTACCACTTTACAGCTGCTGACCAGAAATAAAGAGGAGAAAAATACTGCTACAACCTTAATTTCTTGAAATACACACATCATCTCTCAGATCGCGCACACCCATCCACAAACTATTTTATCAGTTTTCATCTTTGAAGTGACTCGCCCAATTTGATTTCTTTTCTGCCTTTAATAGGTAAGGAAATGACAAGCTAAACTCCTGTACAGGTTGTTAAAAGTATTACTGCCTACGTCAGCGTAACTTATGGGGACAGCATAGTAGTAAGGAGAGTTTAATATTAGGAAATAATTAGACATGGCATGGTTAATAGTGTAATTTATTGAAACAAATACTGTCAATCAAAGGTAAAATTTCCAATGACGTAGCCAGTATAAATTGGAGGGGGGACGACAAGGGACACCCCCCCCAAATCCTGAAGCTTGTAGTTCCCAAGGCATGTTCACTGTATGATGTATGGGAAATGAAAACGGAGCTGCATCAGGAATGAAGGGCAGAACAGAGCTAAGGACCATCGTGGGTCTGCAGCAGTAAGTCAGAATTTTTCATGAACACTTTTTAAATTGCTTTGTATGAAGTTCGATAAAAGCACCTGGAAATGGCGGTGGAGGATCTTGTGTAGCTCAGAAATGAAATCCAGTAACTTCAGAGAGAAATGAGTAACTGAACACGTCTGACTAACTGGAGACCATTTCAGGAGCTGGGCGAGAGGTGTTGCACCAGTACACAAAATGAAAGCCAGCAATTGTCACTGATGGTATGTGATGATGGAGGTACAAAACAAGATCAGGAAAAAAACTATTAGCTTTTGCCTCAATTTTCTATTGGGCAGTGTTTACCATTCTGCAATCTCATAACAGCTGAAGAACAAAGTCATTAATTTTTGAATTCTAGGATGAAATAGGATAATGCAGTTCTTCATTTGCAAGGAATAAATAGGTGATAAGAAAATCCATTATATTGGTTTGTTGTTTTTTTTTTTTTTAAGTAAAGCAATTTCTTATTTGTAAATTTGGTTCATCTATAGAGAAGCAAATGTAACAAGAAAAAATTGACAGTAGGTAGAGAAAAGCCTTATGCTAAATTTTAAATACATCCATTTGACCTTCTGAATGTGAGTTTTGGGGTTCCTGCTGCCCCTCCTACTTGTTTAAACAAACACACACACACACCCCCTGGTATATCACAGTAAAATGAAATCCAGCCCTTATTCTCAATGGGGCAGTGGCACTGTGCAGTCAAAGCACAGGGGGATTGCTGCAGAACACCCCTGGCTGGTTCTCACCAGAAGCCCCCGAAGCTGCCTGCCCTGCCCTGCCCCTCCAGCGGCCGTGGCTCTGCCCTGCCGCGATGCTGAGGGCCGGGCAAAGCCCATCAGCAAGGTGTAACCCCACCAAAGCACCCAAGAGGACCCTTGGAGCTCCTCTTCAAAGCACCCAATGAGCTCCCTCTTAAAACAAGTTTTTTATTATTATTATATCATACTGGTGGATAGAAGCAGCTAGAAATAGTCTAGCAAAGACTGAACTGGAAGGTACTGTTAGAAGTTTAATGAAAAGGGGAAATCTTTTGCTTGTAGACTGATTAGAAACAGTGATCTTTAAAATGCTTCAGTTGATTAATTGTATTTTAGCCTGAACGCCTTACTAAACACATAGCTGAATTTAAGAGGCCAAAAGAAGGCAATGTAAATGACAGCAAAAGCAGCGAAGCGCACAGGCTCTTCTCGTCCACCCAGTCGTGATTTTTCTCTTCAACTTCTCTGGCACCCGGTGAGCCCCAGCTGCCCTGAACAGCCCCGGCCCCGCAGCCGCCGCCACCGCCAGCCTGGGCACGCCGCAGCACCAGCGTGTCACCCAGGCAGCCCTCACCTGGCGTTTTACCTCCTCTGACTCCCACATTCCTCTCGTGGTTTGTAATAATCGCTTCAAGCAGCAGTAATTTGTTTGCAAAAGGAAGAGATCATTAGTTCCAGTGCATTAAGTAATGTGTTAATTATTAAGCGTGTATAACATGGATGTGGTTATACGTGTGTTACGTGAACGTGTGAGACTCAATCCCGTATCGTGTCGGCTCCTCAGCCTTTCACTTGTCACCCGCTGTGCGGTACTCACCCGTTGATATTTGCTTCTTTTGTACACGTTACTCTTTTTTAAAACAGACAAATCTAAAGCGCTCCGAGGCCTAGCGTATAAGCCAAATGAGCTTTAATCAAACCACTAATTCTGATACGGGAATTCATTTTTAGGTCCTTCATCATTCACCGCTACCTGCTACGAAAAAGAGAGGCCAGATTCAGCTCCCATGATCATAAAGCGAGAACACCGGATTAGCAGCTTCGGTTATTTAAAACCTTTCCTTGCAGCAGGCAAGCCTTATTCCTGTCTGTCCGACACACTATTTTAACTGAATTTCATAGACAGACATACAGCCTCTCCTAATGAGCTGAAACCCCATCACGTACTACGGTTGCAACTTCTGTTAATGGATTAAAGTTTTTAAAACAATTTAAATCATTAGTACACCAGTTTTGTCATGTAAACGTTTTAATGAATACATAAAGCACATATAAAGCCAAAGATTAAAACAAAATTATTGTTACAACCACCACAAACTATATAAAAAAAATTTTTACAAGCATATTGCTTGCACAGCAGGTTTTACAAAACAGTGTATCATGAGCAATACCACTCCCTGAAAACTAAAGACTTGGAAATAAAAATCACAGTAAGTACTTGCTTAAATCACCTCACATACTAGTCGGACTAGCATTGATTTAACTACTTTTCAAAGTCTTCATGGTGCTGTAGTATACATTAAAGCTCGCATGAGAAATGTGAATCAAGTGCAAAAAGAAAAAAAACAAACAAAAACCTGGATATTCTGACAATTGTATCAGTCCGTGTCGTTATTTAAAACTGTGGTTCCTAAACATTTTGCCTGTGCATTTTTATTGGCAACCCTTTTTGTAGATCCTCCATCGCAGCGGTTGCTTAACTCTGGGGTGGGTTTGGAACGGCTGTTTCAGAAACGCTGATCCTAAACCCCGGTTCTGCTCAACTTGAGGAGAACTTCAGCCCAGCACTCCTCAAGCCTTGTGTCTGTCTGTAGGAAGGGGAAGGCCCGTGTCCGCCTTCCATATTCCTTGCACCCAAACACATATATATTGGGAAAGAAATCCAGGAGCAAGGCTTCATACAGGCAACGGGAGAAGGACACAAGATTGCATAAAAAAACTGAAGCAAAACGTAAGAGAAAAATTGATTTAATCTTTCACTAAGTCTGGCCTTCGACTATTACTTACTGTCACTCACAATATTTTGGTCTGTTGCAAGTGTGTCACGTATAGTTTAAAGTTTAGTACGTTAATGCATAATGTTAAACCAGGACAGAAAACTTCTTATTTCACAATCCAAACTTTAGTAGGGAAAAAAAAAATAACCAAAAGAATTACAAAAGCGTGAACAACTGCATGAAAGAAACAAAACAGTGCTCAGTACATAGTGAAGTTGAATACAGGCTGCTATCTAAGAGGCACAAGAAAGATTTCATCATTTTAACAAACCTGCTTGTATGCTTTACAAATGTTTAGATAAATATTCTATAAAGATTAGGAAGGAAATAATTTATGGTTACACTACTGTCTTGCATGCTTTTTAAAATGTCTGCACCGCAGTTTCTTTCTGTCACCCTTTTAAAATCTTCCTTAATGCAATACAGTTTAGGCTGTGCACAACAGGAGTTTTGTTTGGAATATTCTACCTGAACAAAAATTCTTGGAAGTACAAAATTCAAGCTGTTTTCCATCGAGTTTAAGTTATCTAAAATCTTGATGAGGCAGAGGGAACAATGGCGAGTGCATTTGCTGCCCCTTAGAGGAGAAGGAGTATTTCTATTTTTATTTACTCCCATGGGACTCCCACGCACTCTTAATTTAACTTCAGAATTCCAGGGTAAGGGAGAACCTGCTCCACGGGAGGAAAGGAGGCCACGGAACAGTCCCCGCTTTGTTCCTACCACCCCACCTTTCCGTACACAATAGTGAATATTATTCATTAATGTACTTTTCAGCTATGGCCGCAAGATGAAAATGCCTCCACAAAGAATTCATAATGTGTTTTGCCTGAATGTCAGCCCTGAATCTGGACAAAGAGCAAGTGTTGTCGTTGCATTCCAGCGCTTGCTGGTGTGGGTAGTTGCGAGACCCGCTCCCGCTGGGGCACGGGCTGGCTGAAAAAGGAAGATTGCGAGAAAGGCAGCTGCAGAACTGCTTTGAAATGCTTCAAAAATTAATCAGAAACAAGTGCACGGAAATAAAGACTGCAGCTCTAGGAACTTTTTAATTTCAAGCCTTTGAAGTTCATCCTTTAAGGTGCTTTTCATGCTATCTTATTTACCAAAGGCCTGTTTACTTGGTGGAGCCTGGAAAGCTGCCAAGGGACTTTATTCTATTTCAGCTCATCCATGAACACCTTCATCCATGAACATCTATCAGTCCTCTGATGCTCTACAAAATTGAGCCAGTGACAATTATTTAGGTTTGAAGCACAAGTAAGACTCTCAGCCATCTGCGTTTCCTCTGTACACACGCGTATGGATAAATGACACCACAAGCCTTCCTTGATACAAGAAACCAAAAGGCTAAATAAATTCAAAGGCTAAATTAATAACAGTTGAAACAACTGTCTTTCTGTGGCACTTGCTCAATGTTTTCCACAACGAAACCCTCCTACGACAGAGCTTCCTGGGACATGTTTTCATGCATCGATATTATCATTGTGTGAAACGGAGCTAGAGATGCTTTGGCACTGGACCTCCTAATCCAACTGACTTTTGCCAAGATAATAAAACTTCTCTGTGCTTCCAGCTGAGATCTGCAAGTCAGAACTCTGTAACATTATATGTAGTTGTTCTTAAAAAAAAAAAAAAAATTACTTCTGCTAGGTAAAAAATGTTAGAATTGTCCATAATTCTGTACTGTTTTGCAGACATTTAAGTGCTTCAGAATAGCAGTTTACTGAACAGCAACAGAGATAAAACAGATGATATTCTGCCCTCTTGTACATAATTATGTAGAGATCTGTAGCGAATCATAGCAATCGTGTTCGCACCAAAGGATAAAATACAGAATCTGTACAACTTGCAGCCATTCTTTAGTCATCACTACTAAAAAGTGAGTTGGTCGGTTTGCTTTATTGCTAAGCAAGAAGGTACATACCTCTGTATATTCTGTATGCAGAATCTAAGTTTTTGGTATTGTTTCCTTGGTGTACAAAGAGCATTTCATATACTATTTTTTTTATCGAGTAACACAGCATATGAATAAAACAGCAAGAGTTGAGCTAGCCAAGCAGGTTCCAGAAAATAACAGTGTTGGGAACAGTCTCTGATATTTTCATTAACAGTAAGAAAAGTGATTTTCTTCATCTTCACAGCAACTGCTTGTTGCGTCTATGAATATTACATACCTACAGCAACGACTGCCTAATTGCTAAATCTTTGTCGTAAGCATCACAGTCCCCAGTTTGGAAATGTGAGAAACAAAAAGACCAAAACGCGCAGCTTGCTTAGTCCTGGCGATCAAGCGTGAGCAGCTTCTGGTTTTAAGATTCTAGAGTATTTTTCATCCAGTGGTCTCTACGTTACAACTGCTCTTCAGGGAAGGGCTATTCCACACTGTGCTTCCAAGTACACGGACAGCCTGCAGCTGCCGTAGGATCACAGAGCGGTTTTAAGCCGCGGGGGAACACGTATCACGGCCCAGCGCAACACCGCGGGACGGCCAGTTTGGGAAAGCTGCACGTGCTACCCCATCCCAGCAAGGGCCACCACAGGGTACAACTGCTGAACAGACAGCAAAGGTCGTCAAAGGCTATTGAAAAATTTGGGCTCAGCCAGCAACTACGAGCATTGTTTTTTGCAACACACAACTTCAGCAACATCAAACAATACATTCAGCAAAACCGAAGGTTTTTACAGCCCTACGATAGCGCCATTGAAATGCTTATGTAGTGTGTGAACACACAAACACAAGATTCCACTTATCGTGGCAAAGGGTACAGTGAAAATATCTTAAACTTTGCCACTCAAACAATAGCGAACTGACGTGCCATCTGCCTAACTGATCAGAGGAGGTGGGTTAGTTCTGGCAAAGGAAAGAATTCAAGTAATACCCTTTCACCCATACCTTGCTTTCAGTTCACGATGAAGAAACGCTTTGCTACACAGCTTCCAATATGAAATGCTTGGAATATAAATCTTCACTTCTCGCCAGGATAAAGCAGCTGGGCTACTTTGTACACCTGGGATTCAGGACAGTATCTGTCAAGCCATCTCCTCAGCAATGCTATCAACTGACCTTAAAACACGCTCTTGCACAAGCAGGCGGAGAATCCGGCCGCAGTTCTTTTTCTTTTTTTAACATCTGTTTCCAAGTCTGTCCCCCTCAGTTAGTGCCAAACTATCTAGAGCTTGTCTTGCATTTAGTGCTCTCACCCTGCTCCGTTTTGCAAATATTTAAGAACAACACACAAAAGCAGACTGAAGTTTCTCTAAATGGCACAGCGTACAAATGCATACAATGCACCACATTAACTGTTCATACAAATTCCTCTCGGTAATGTTTCTAGAGCCACCTGGATTTCTAATACTCCTTGTTACTACCCAGAATAGCTCCTCTTGGTCCCCAGATCTATGCTTTTTTTTTGGTTGTTGTTTTCGGTTTAAAGCCAAGCATTAAATTACGCGTCTGCAAGTACCGTCTTGCTGGCTAAGTCAACTCTTGCATTATAGAAGTTACACCTTCCTTTTAGTCCCACCCTTCCTGTTTAATTGTACTTTATTTTGCTGTAGCTGCGCAGTTCTCTATTCCTCAGAGCTCACCTTGCCCGAGCCCCGCCGGGGAACGTGTCTTTCACCTCCAAAGAATCTGCCCAGCGAGTCAAGTAGACCCGAGTCTCTGTGCCTTGGAGATCCATGTCTAG
Source organism: Charadrius vociferus (assembly GCF_000708025.1). Taxonomy (NCBI): domain Eukaryota; kingdom Metazoa; phylum Chordata; class Aves; order Charadriiformes; family Charadriidae; genus Charadrius; species Charadrius vociferus. The sequence continues at coordinate 1,693,994 of NW_009648539.1, forward strand.
CATGGTCTGTAGTGCTCGCAGATGCCATTTTTGATCCGTGCCGGAAAGAGGAGCGTTTTTGTGAAGCCATCAAATCCGAATTCTCTGAAGCTGCTGCACTGTCCTCTTGGATGGTTTGTAGCTCGTCTGACTCGGAGGGCCGATCTTTGAAGGTGTTGTCCTCTCTTCCTGGGGCATCTCGGGAAAAGAGGCGGATCAAGTGGGGGCGACCGGTCGTGTCAGCTGGGTTGGCCTCGGGCCAGGCATTCTTCGGGTCTGCTGTGCCTTTGGGGTCTGTCACCGCTGGGCTCTTCGTGGAGGTCCCATTGTTCTGGTTCACATCTGCCTCTCCTGCAAACAACAAGGATGAGATATGAATACAGGCCTGTGAAAAACAGCCCTGGAACAATGCTGCTTTCTTTCCCTCGCCTCGAGATGCTCATTTCATACAAAACCCGTAATATGTGCAGTTGTAATGAAACTATGTTCTCTACCAGCCTTTAAGAACATTAAGCTAGCTTGGAACCGAAACCAGGATGTTCTCACACAAAATCTGCAGTAGTTCTAGGTGGGTTTTTTTAATTAGAAGTATTTGTAAATAGCTCAATAGGTTGTTAGAAGCACAACGAAAACTAATTTTGTTCACGTGGAAAGCTTACTGATGAGGAGCCTATCAGTTACAATCTCTGAATAATCAGAATCCCCGTACTTTCCCTTGAGGGCTACAACTCTAAAATGTCCCATTTTTCTCCTAAACGGGGGGGAAGGGGGAAGAAAATAAATTAAAGTGACATTACAGGACGGTGCCCTCTCAAGGGCACGTTCCCTCTCCGCAATGTCAAAGCTTTTGTACCTGAAGGTTTTGTCCCCATTTGGAATCCCTCACTGTAACTTCAATACTGATCAAAGAAGTGTAATGAGGGAAGGCTTTTTTCACTATTTAAATTGTCCTCACTTCAGAAAGGCAGAGAACACTACACTGCAATTTGTGCTTGGCCTCCCACGACAGTTTTCCCTTCACGTATGATCCTGGCAGTCGGCGTATGATGTCCAGCGCTGATGCTGGAGGCCCAGAGCAAAACTGTCTGATTTGTATTTAGTGCTTGTGAGACGTGACAAAAAAGGATTATCAGAAACTGATGAGCTTTTAGCCAAGAAAAGTGCTGAGACAGACCTCCAAGGTGTAAGTCCGCTGCCTTCTCTGCAGCGTTTTGACGCAAGCAGTAAAATATCTGAAAAGAATCAGTTGCAGCACACTTAACCTTCAACCTGTAGTAGCTGCTTCTATCACTGACAAAAAATATATGGTGTTTTTTATAGTCTATACCATTATTCCTACTGTTCTATAGGAAACCGCACCCACTGAGGAGTATGTCTCGCCTCCACGCAACACCAAAAGAATATTAGTAGGACACTGCTTGAGATGCAGCCTTCAGAGCAGCACCTCCCACACACTCACCCTGTGTCAGAAACGTGTTGTGGAGGTAACGGGGCCCAAAATTGCAGAAATAAGTTACAGTTAGTCATATGTTACCTTTAGGGTCTTCTGATCACCTCGTTAAATCCCCATTTGATTTGGGCCTTGTTGCCAGGGGAGGGATAGGATCTGGCAAATACTGTTATGTCTTCAAAGTACTCTGGGCTCAAGTACTTTGCTGATTCACCAGAGCAATTTTTAACTTGACACAGTCATTTCGTATCATTTCACCCACCCACAGGGCACTAAAGAAACCTTTTCTCAGGCTGAGAATAATTCTGAAATAATTGTATGGATAACGACACGAGACAGCAATGCTGGCTTCTGCAAATATATACTGGTACTTGGTTACAATTTGTTGTAATCAGTCTGCAACAGTTTTTCCATATAAAAACGTAACGTGCAGTTTTGGTGTGCAACTTTTTTTTTTTTTTTTTTTTTCTTCTGTGAAAACTACCTAGAAAATGTTGGAGAACTTCAAGAAAATTTTCTTTGGTTAAAACATCTAAAAGTATTTCTCAGGAATACAATTGTTTAACCGATGCTAATTGCCACTGAAGACCTCATCGGTGGGAAAAGGAAAATATTTGCTGTCAACTTTGGGATTTGTTTTTTCCTGAAAAGATACTTTCAAACTTCTTAGAAACTATTGAAGCCCCCGAATGATTTTCTTAATCAAACGAAAGAGAGACTAACATGGATACATGACACATTCTAAAACTGCAAAACATTTTAAACAGCAACTCTAAGCCTAGAATTCTATACCATAACACAAATCCATTCAAGGACAGAAAAAGAAAACCAAAACAAAAGAGCTATTGTATTTCATTAAATGCATTAACAAAACACCAGAGCATCTGCATACTAATATTTTTTACAACAGTTCTTCTTTGTGTCACTGAATACGGGTATTGGTAAGCAACAAAGAAGGGTATTTGTGCCACAAAAGTAGCTTCTCCCAATGCATACGCACTGAGCTATAAAGTATAAATCTTTCTGTATGCTTTATTTCAGTAATGAAAGCACACATTTATGTTTTCCTCTATATTTTCTGCATGCTTAAGTCTAATATTTAAAAATAGATAGCAGAGAGATACTGTTAATAGTTGAGCTAACTAATCAAAGTCTTCAAGTGCATTTGAGAGACAGATCACTTTAATAATGTCTTAAGGATATCCAGCATTAATGGAGCATGTAAACATACAATTATTTGTTCATTTAGAAACAAATATTTAGACAACTTCTATTAAAACCCACTGTAAGTGCTGTGCATGTGATACTGATATTCTTCTTTTTGTTTCTCCCTGCAAGATGAAGCTCTCTTTTTTAGAGTACCCTTCCTGTACCATATCACTTCTACAAGAGAAAGCTGCCCACGAAGGAAGAGGTCTTCGGGCATTTAATTTTTTTTTTAAACCCTTGTAAATGGGTTAAAGAGTAATTACAGCCGAAGGCATTGCCAGAGGCATTACCAGAAGGCTATTAAAGCGTCGTCTATTTCTGTTTTCAGTGAATAAAGTCATTGAAAGCGTGCAAGTGAGAGCATGAGAAAACCACATCCTCGTGTTAGCCCAAAAGCAACAGGAGGGAGCCAGATGCGGAGCAGGGATTTGGCACTCCAGGCGCGGCCGAGGACCACTCCCAAAGGCAACGCCATCTTTCCACTTCCCCTCGCTCTGTGCGGCTCTGGAGCCCGCTCTGCTGCTGGCACAACCTTCCCTGTGCGTGTTGGTCAGAGCGAACAAAGCCATTTGTCCTCTTGTATAGACAGTGACTCCCGAAACGAAGGAATACAGAGGGATCAAAAGTTCTGAGCAGTCCGTTCATGAAACAAAACAGGATTTCCAAAGGTGTTTTCAATTAAACTGTATTAAATTCAACCCCCCACTGCCTTTCATAGGAGTTAGGCCACATGGAGGTGTTTTCGAAACCACTGTGCCTTAATGGTCAATTTGACATTAATAGTTTATCCCATTTCTTGGGATAAACGTTTATGTAAGCCTCTAATTATAGCTGGGACCTGTCAGTCCTGTGGTTCAAACAGCAGCTACTGTCAAGACCATGGGAATCTGCTTTATAGAAAGTACAATCTCTGATGGAGAGTCCTTGGATATAAATATCCTTCTCATGGGTCACTTGGTAGAGCTGCTCTGTGATAAAAGCCCCTCCATGTGTATATAGAAGTCTGTAGTCTTCTTCCACGCAGAAGACAACCTAGAAAGAGGTTGTTAAGCTAAGAGTTTTAATGTATTAAGATAAAAAAAAAAAAAAAAAAGAAAGAAAAAGGATTACAAGGTTTTCATCTCCCCCCACCCCTTTCCAGTCTTGCTTTCTTGCAGATACTTGTAATTCCTCTCACATTCTTATTGCTGCTCCCTCTACAAACGCTGTAAAAATAAATGAGGAAAATGAAGCTGATAAAAGCTGAAGCATATGCCCCTACTTTGGCTTCTCAAGAGAGGCTTAGTGCAACAGTCACAGCATATTGCAAATACTGATTGTAATAATGCACGACAGCAGCTTAAATATTTGTACAAATTCTTAGGAATTAAGTATTTACTTGCTACAAACACCAGAAAGTACATTAATCAGATTTACAACACCGAATATTTAATATGTTTTATAGCAGCTACAGATTGCTGTGACGGATTACTAATTGCCTTTTTCTTGGCCTTCTTTTCTCAGCGTATGAATATGAAGATTATTTGACTTAACTTTAGGGACCTTTTGAATCAACTTTTAACTTTAGCTTAAGTCATGTATATTTATAAAGTAGTGCTCTTCAGCATATGAAATATAATGTGCATTTGTCCTTTTCTACTTTTTGCTCCTATCTCTTCTATAAGACAACTGGATAGTTAAATATAATGCAGTACAGTTCTCAGTCAACTATATTTCAATATGTTTACTGAAATGCTGATAATAAATACTAAATAAAAGATCTGGAATTTTGTATTGACTTAGCAGTTTTTTGTCACTCGAACAAAAAAAGTTTTGCACCTCAAAATTACTCAGCTTTGTAACGCCTAAGATTTCAAGATCTTCAGTAAGCTGTAGCGGTAAGGCATATGGGCAGTGTATTAGTACTAGTTTGCCTTGCATTATTTCAGAGGCTGAAAACCACTATTCTGGAACACGTGACTTTTAGTAACATTCGTGGTAATATCAGGACATTTGAAAGAATGACAAGGACAGAAAAAGCACATCCATCAGCGCTCGCTACAGATAAGCTGCAGTTATGGATGTCTGGGTTCCGACTCTGCGCTAAGATGACCGTTTCCCAACATTTTGCCTTTGCTTTTTATGCAGTTAAATTCTCTAGAGAAAGGACGTTAAGGAATTGTTTTGCAGCAAGTATAGCACAAGGCACCACTGGGAGCCCGAATTCAACTCTGGCTTTGGGTGCCATCGTGAAGTCACACATTTCCATTTTTCCTTTGCTATCCCGTACCTCTCTTCTAACTCTAATATTCTTGCGTAGATAGGACACTGGAGCTTTGGGTACGCGTGCAAATGAGGAGTCTGAACGTGCAGCAGTAATTACACACTGTGATCTACCACAAAAGACAGGATCAAATAAAAATCAGGCCAATTTAACACTTAATTTCCTTGGAAAAATGATCCAACCATTTGGTGCCCGGCTGTATCAAGTCTCAAAGGCAAGAGCAGCAAAACCTGTTCATCCTGCAGCCCGCTGCAGGGCATCTGCCAGAAACAGCCAGGCCAGTCCCGGCTTCCCGCCAGAGCTCTACCGCTGGAGACGGCACCGAGGAGCGCTGCACGGCTTCGCATGCAGTGGGAGCACCCGGTGATCAGACTAAAACGAGAAAAGGAGGTGAGAGAATGGGTGCAAACCAGTAAACTGGTGCGGAGGAAGGATGAGCAAACAAGGCTACGGATCTCCTGGTCATTTGCTGAGTCGCTTCAGAAAATACAGGAACTATCCGATGAAAAAGCCTGAGGTGGTTCCACTCTCTCCCTTGGGCACCAGTGGGAGGTACAATCCAGCTCCTGGTTTGGACTTTTACTGCCGCACAGCTCACAGCAGAACGGAGCGTCTACAGCCAAAGGCTTCACTACAGCCATTAGGCTTCACTTCAGCTACGTACTCGGGGAGAGGGAGGAAAGAATTCTGTCTGCGTTGTTAAATCTGAACTGCAAAGCTTGATTTATCCTCATTATGCTAAGACACTTCAGACAAAAAAATGGCTCTCAGCCTAACTTCACTAATAGGGTTAGAAGGCAGTATGCCATCAGATATTTCACTGCACAGATCTAATTACTGGGTTTGTCTGATGCTTGTCAAACTGTTGGAACCCAATTTTTAACAAATATTTCTGTTTGGAATAGACGGCACGCAGCATCATTGTGAAACAAACAGTTGGTCATAGCTCTGAACACAACTAGAATCGCTCTGCTGGTGCATTTAGCATTTACACAAACAGTTTTCCCGCTTGCTAGCAGAATGAATGCAGAGAGAAATGCCGGTGTGTCTCATAATACAGATTCACATGAGTTTAACACTCCTACTGTAGTTAGCCAAGACTGCTTCCATTACAGCTTGCTCTCTTCGCTCCCTCTTTGCCAAAGCTTATCACTTTTAGGGAAAAAAATTCCACCCAAAGGCAGATTTTCTTTATAGCTTCAGAGACGAGTATTTTTCTGCACAAGAAACTCAGCTTTTCCTATGGGCTAATCAAGCTGGAGACCAAAGCTCCACAAAAATGAGAAGCCATCTGCTAAGCATAGCATGCGCTCCTTTGACTTTCCTCCCTCGCTGCATACATTAGACATTACAGAGCATATGAGGCTCTTGCCAGAAAAGAAGGAAAGGTTGGGAGTCTGTTTCTGACCTGGTTTGAGGTAAAACGGGACCAATTTTGTCCAATAACTTTACTTTTTAGTTAGGCCTCTTCTAACTACTGAAATTAACAGCATATTGTGCAGACACTGTTTGCTCTCAGAGCGGTAAGACCTGTGTTTACAGCTGATGCCCAGGCATGGGATGCAGAGAGGCTCCTGCTTATACTTATTGCTGTAACACCCAAGGGCAGATAACTCTGCTGTGTGCCCCGTTGGAGGGTCAGAAGCAGAAAAGCATAGAGGGGTCCCACCTGCGGGGAGGAGCGGACAGGACAGGTGACCCAAAACTGACCAACAGGGTATTCCATCCCATCTGCCTCGTGCTCAGTATAAAAGCTGAGGGATCAAAGGGTCAGCTCTCTTTCTTCAGTGGCCGGTGTCTGAGGAGGACTCTGTCTGTTCATCTGCCTTTGATCCCAATCCTGAATCCAGATAGGGACTCCTGTCCGTCACTGAGTCCAGTCTGGGACGTCCCCAGTGCCAGTCAGTGACGTGACTGTCATCCAGAGAGTTTGATACGGTTTTGTATATATTTCATTATTTCCTTTTTTTATTTTATTATTAATATTTCATTAAAGTAGTTTAGTTCCTTCTAAAGTCTTAAGTCTCTCTCTCTCTCCCCCCCACCCCCACTTCTCTTTGGAGAGATAGGGGAGAACATCTGTCGTTCCACCTGAGTGGCCAATCCAGCCCAAACCATGATAGTTCCCATTCCATTGATGAGTTGAGTGCACTTCTACGCTGACCTGATGAAGCAGTGAATAAGGGGTCTGTTGTGGCCCTATTTTCCTTACAGCAAACCTTAGTACTCAAAATACAGTAAAAAGTGGAAAACCCCACCTGGCCCAGTATAGACTCATAAATACCTGTTACTATGGAATTGTATTTATTTCTATTGAACTAACTTGAATAAAAGACCACGTTTAGTTCTGTACTGCATCTTGGGTCAATAAAGATCACTGGCCAAGGTTGTAGCGCGTGCCCAAAGTCAGAGTATTAGTGGGACGCATGCCTGGTTACTGTGGGTTGAAATGCATTAATGTCCCGTTACCCACAGCGAGGGGTGCTCTCTGGGAGCCAGGTTTTAGACTTGATGGAGGAAAACCAACGTCATACCTTCCCCAAACTCGTACACCCTGCATTATTTATGTCTTTAAGTATCTTCTTTCCTCTCTCACTGAAGAAACTTAGCCCTTCATGCAGATGCTCAATTAAAGTAGCAAAATGAGTAGTGGCAGCAGCTGAAATAGCCATGTTCATTCTGGCCACGTTAAAGGAAAGAGATCAAAACAAGCCAGTCAGCGGTGCATTTCAACCCATAGGAACTGTAGCAGTAATTGCATACCAACTCTATGGGTTCCCCCATTACAGATGATGCTGAAGCTTAAAACCAGAGGTACAACAGACCTCTTTTTCTTAAACCTACTCTAAAAGCCACACCGGATTCAACATGCAAGAACTTAGCTGGTGGGCCTAAGTCACACGTCGTCTGTCACTGCACTGAGCTTCGTTTCCTCCTCTTCCTCTGTTCTAATAGGGTTTTATAGTACAGGCTATATATGTAGTTCTGCAATTCAGTGATGCATCTGTGTAAGGAATTACCAGTTACTCTTAACTTTTGAGGTCTTGGCAGAAAAGTTTTCTACTGAGTCATCTGCTGCCTTTACCTTACATGTAGCTGGTCAATGCAGTTAAGAAAGCCACCTATTTGGGAATACATGGCACAAACTACAGCAACAAGAAAACAGCTCTGGACTTTGTTATTTGCCTCCTGGGTGCATGAAGGTGTTGTATGCCTGTAAGCATATTTAAGTAAAGCAATATGCAAGTAAAAAGAGGCAGTCAAAAAAGTTAAAAATATCCCCTGTAGGAAAACAATTTCTTATCTCAAGATTGTAATTAAATCCAATCCACTCGGTTGCACAGACTGCCTTGCACTCTGTATGTTTTCATAGAGTTGGTCTCTCGGTCATCCGTGCCACTGATTTACAATGAAGAGCTGAAATGAAGCCCACACGGTGGCCTACCATTGCAGAGGAATGCAGCAGTGTAGGCCTGGCTCACAGCCTCTCTCTCTTGTTTTCCAGAACTTCTGGCATTGCCTCCGTTTGCTGAGATTTACAAAGGAGAGTACAGAAAACAAAAAAGCCTGTGGTTGAAACCAGTGGGACTTGCTATGGCAGAAATTTAGAATCTATGAGAAGCATGTGGCAATTCTCCACACAGCCCGCAGAGAGTTTTTTAAAAACTTAACCAAAGAATTTGATCCACCCACCAGTTTCAAGGAAAAACGTTCTTTTGTGTTATTAGAACATATAGGTTTGTTTTAATCTTGAGTATCTCACAAAGGATCCTCCCACAGGAAAGTGAGCTGGGGCATCATTTGTAACGAACAATTTCATGTACTTAAGGAGGAAAAATTAAATCACCTCTTCGATCTCTCAGCATTTGCCTTCTTTAAAAATTGTGCAACTGACTAGTATTAAATAAAGTTTGCTTGATTATTCATCTCTTCTCCTACAGTCACATTGAGCCTGAATAATCGTTAGGTTGCATCATTAGGTTGCAAAACCTAAGGTATCACACCCCCACCCCAAAGTAACAGCACAATGAAATGACCAGCATCTACTCCAGATTCCACAACAACTTCCACTATCTTTTGTATTTTCCACATCAGTTTTGTTTTTCTGAAAAATAACCTATTCCCATCAGCGCAACTGAATACACAATATTACAGTTAGATTTCTTTCATAACACCATAAACAGGGCCTTAAAATAAGCAGAAAAGGAATGTTGGTGAAATGAGTGGAGTGAGGACAGTGACTGAACCAGCTGGTTCAAAGGAAGTTGCTCAGAGCATGATAAGCAGCACAAAAAACAGCTGCAGAATATTTTCCTGTCAAAACCCATCATGCTGTCTCTCAAAAGAGGGCTTGATAACATTGCTAGTTTTTTTTGACTAGGGGTTAAGTGTCTGAGTGGTAGATTATTATTTAGGAAGTATAAACTGCAGAATAAAATACAGTTATAAATTAACCAAATATGCTAACTTTAAAAAGCGTACTTTGATTGTGATCACAGGGAAACTACTTACATCATGAGGCTACAAACCCTTATTTATCTGAGCTGCATTTAATCTTACAGAATAATACTGTTCATGTGTATTAAGTTTTCCCAAGACCAACTGCCTAAACCTAACCCCAATAAAAACACTTCACAGTAGTGAATATAGCCTAAAGTACTGTATACGAGTTCTTCATATGTTGAAAAAAGAGAATATAAATGCTTGTAGCTCCCCCCAAAATAATGCACTGATTTGCTGGTGTGGAGACATAACTTCAAAGTTTGATTTCCAAGATAGCTTTCTATAGAGCAAGTGCAGGGAAAAAGCAAAATTGCAGGAATCCGGCAGCCCTAGACAGAACAGTGCACAATGGAAGCTGGGTATTCAGCAGCTGTGAATTACCTGCAAGATGCTGTAATCAATGTGCTTGAAATTTTCATGCATCCTTCAGGTGCACATTGCTGTATCTCTGGATTTCTCTATTTCTCCCTGTTAATGTATTCTGAACTGAAGCTTTAAATAGCCCACTTGATCTCAGGGAGTCATCATCATTATAGAATTTGTAGTGAGGGGAGTTACTTTGGTAGCTTTTAGAAGAAAATAAGTTTTTTTTTTTTTCCAGAAAATTCCAAGATACGCTACAGTCCTATAAATGACATGTTCAGAATTTGAAGTACATATTTGCTAACATTTCTAAAAGTATCTGAAATACCCGTGCACAAATAAGACTGTAGACCATCTCTCATTGTACTGAACTCTTGCACATGTAAAACAAAATTGAAGATCTGGCTCAACAGAAGTTGATGAAAAATACTCAGAAAAAAGCCCAAAAGGGGCGGTAGGGATGTTCAAGGCTGTCTAAACTGCAGTTCTCTACAGTCAGAAGTAGTCCACAACTGTCAGACACTGTATCAGTCTGACATTATCTTCACTTTGGAATTAATTTTCACCTTACATCTGTGGTGAAAGGTCAGAGGAGCAAAAGAGAACGGGAGTTTCTTCCAGTTGCACCGTTTGCTCATAGAGCTTGTCTCATCTCCGAAACCAATGGATTACTCCAGAAAGATGTAAGCACCTCTGTGCCCTGTGCGAGTCAGAAGCCCAGGTGACCCACACCTCCCACTCACTCTGCCCACAAAGACAACAGTGAGAGCAGCTCCCTGCCCTGTGAGGATGCGGAGGCCCACGTTGTGACCCACATCTCCAGCTGTGTCCAGGAGGTAGAAGATGTGAGTACCTCTGGGTCCTGGGCCAATGCAACGACCATGTTGTGATTTACACCTCCACCTCAACATTAGCAGTGGATGAAGCTCCCAACTCTGTGGGGACCAGAGCCACACCACCAGCTGCATCCATAAGGTGGAAGACAGGAGCACCTGTGTGCCCTTTGGGGAAGCAGAGGACCAGGTCATGAGCTTCACCTCCAGTTCAAGATGCTGGCAATGAGAGAAGATCCCTGTCTGTTATAGACACCGTGTGTAAGCAGTCATCTGCAGCTCCAGCTCTGCCTTTGGTATGGACAGTGAGAAAGTAATGCTGCCTACAAGCTCAGCAGCTAACTGATATTTCTTAAAACCCAGTAAATGCTTTGCAGATTTGTCACTTCAGGGATGTTCAGCATTTTAGATTTTAGTTTTTGTCTGCCTGACAATGCTTACTCTAAACAGATTTTTAAATGTATTCATATAATAATATGGGATTCTAGAGGGTGACAGTCAAAAAGATCACTCCAACCTCTGAAGATAAACGCAAAAGCCAGGTTACTCAGAGGACAAATTCCACATGCCATACCGAAAGTCATGGACAGAAACCACCCACACCTGGGTATTTATGACAAGCATGCTGCTGGGGCACAGACTCCCGAGGCTGCGTTTGGCCGGTCTCGTGGTTTAAAGACTCTCCGCAGGCCCTGGCACAAGGAACGGAACAGGATTTTTGCCACCGTGCTCTGTCCTGCTTGTCAAAACATCTTTGTCTGGAAGCCGCATAATGGAGTACGTCAGCACAGACCTAGGAGCAGAGCCACGTAATTGCTGTGACAGAACGAGAAGGGGGCATAAAAATATTGTAATACATGCAATAAACAGTGGGTAGTTTGTTAAACTATCAGCAAAAATTATTTCAAGGCTTTTGTATTTTTGTAATCTTTACAATTAAAACCCCAAGAGTTTTAGAGATAGTTTGGCTCATACAGCAATGATAAACTATTGAGAGCTTTCGCAGTGAAGTGATTTCCTCAATGAAGAAATTTTATGTCCAAAGAAACATTTTTCAGAAGGAAATTCTAATAAATGCCTTGATAATTGATGTAAGATTTTATTAAAATATCTGCCTGCCTGGCAAAGAAAGACACATTAGAATGGACCTGTAAGTCCAGAACTTATCATAAGGCTTACAGGACGCAATATCTTCTTCATAATAGCCTCAAGTGCAGTCCTAAAACCAGAATAAAGAATACTTGAAACCATGCTGGAAGTTCCAGCAAATACAACAATGAATACAAAGGACTAAAGCAGTCTGCACTGAGCCTGCCCTGACCCAGTGGCACAGGGTCTTACAGCAAGAAAGAATATAAAATATTGGCAAAGAGCCGAGAATAAGATGTTTGGAAGAAAGATACCAGAAAGAACGAGATGAGTGTTTCTTTTGATGATGAGGAGGTTAACCAGAAACGTGAACTCAGACATTTAGAGGTGGATACAAATCACCTCGTCTGTCTAGCCTGCAAGCAATGGCCGGCATTTAGCAGGGAATAAAGAAACATGTTACAAAAAGTCACGTGGAAAGATGGTACACTCTATGGTGAACCACAGAATCCACAGCCTTAAATGTCTGGATATAATTCTTCCAACCCTGAAGAAAAGGACAGTATTTGCACTTCCTGTTTCTCATGCCATCCTTCTGCTCTCCCATGTCAAGTGCCCTCTCTCTCTCTGTGCCCCCAACCAGTTGCCAGTCCTTCCTCCCACCTCCTCTTCACTAGGCTCCTGGACCAATGCTGCTGCCCAAACCACTCTGCCATGCCTCCTATCCCACTCCCATGAGCTCTACCTCCACAGACACTGCAGTCCCTCTCCATACCGCTGCAGGCTTTAGCAGACTGCTTCTGGACCGAATTCCAGATTATCTCTGCAAAGCAATTCACCTTTGAAATCTCTCCTGATCATAAAGCCTGACAGCCCAACACCACCCAGAACTGTCAGAAGCTCGTACAAGCAGACAACACATACTTACTTCTAAGCCAATGAGAAGAGGCACAAGAATAAAGCACTACTTCTCCTAATTTACACTGTCAAATGCTTAACACCCATGTACATCTCATGATACTGCGAGTTAACGCAAAATGTCTAAATTTAAAGGGTTCCCGCTTGGAAAATAAACACTGCATGAATTCAAATGCTCAAATGCTCCCGGTGCTCTGGATTACTGACGTTTGTCTACATTAAATAAGAGCCTTCAATGTCATTTCACAATACATTCTGCAAATATCTTCCCAGCAGTACCCCATCAACCCTCTACAGCTCTGCTAATGGAGCACTGCTGGATCAGCGTCTGCCCACAGTTCTCTTACCCAGCCTTGAGTGTTGCTTGGTTGGTGCCACAGATTGATCCAGTTTTGGAAGTTTGTCCTTTCTGCTCTGAGGGAAGAAATACTTCATTTCCCATCCTTCCCAGAGGAAGTGAAATGGCTGTGCTAACACAAAGATCATACAGTGATGCCTCCTCCACATCCTAACTACAAATAGGTTTCTCCTCATTTCATTTTACAAGCTCATCTATACAGGTAGCGCATGAAAGAAAAACAAACATTTCTGTATCATCTGAAGGAGGAGGCAAAATGACAAGATTTCCGAAGTAGCCTGGGCCACTGGTACCATATGCATGGCACAAAATCTCACGTTTCTAAAAGATGTATTTACATGGTGAATGCTTTTCTCTATGCTAAGCTCAATCTGTTGTAATGTGTATATATAAACTGGTCTCTATATATTCGTTGCTGTAACGTGCATTCTGGGGTGGGAAAATATAGGACTAAGACTCTTCAGAAATGTTTCTTTCAAAGGTGAAACAACTTGAAAAATTGAAAATTGGAAATTACATTTACTAGGCTGAGAGCAAATGCGCTCTGCCCACGCACAAATTCAGTCATCTTGTCTGCCACGCGCTTGAGGCCAACTGAAAGTTGCACAGCTTCTCCAAAGGCATAAGCAGTTCAATCGAAAGAGATCCTGACAACTAGCTGAAGCTTAGCATGAGTAGCTTCCCTTTGGCAGCAAAATACAAAGTAGTCAAGCTCCAAGTCTCACAACGTGTCTAAACCAGACAAAAGTGTGGTGCATCATTGCAGGTTCTTACAACAGATTAATTTCCAGCACACGGCATGGACAAACACTAACTCCTCAATGTTCTGTTTGCTAGAAGATCAAAGGAAAAAGATGAACTTTGCACAAAGGTGGTCATCTTTCACTACATTTACATCTTTACGCCGCAGCTCAGCTACTGCTAGAATTATTTGTAAATCTAGTGCATGACTGCATTTTACACTGTGAAGTCTATCAAATAAGGACAACATACTTTTATAACGTACTATTTATATGCAAATTTTATGTACGTTTGGCATACTAATTGAAAGCGGACAAATTAAAATTCCCTACCCCTCTCACATTCTCATGTTCGTTCCTGCTTATTTCAAGGCTTGGATGGTTGATACTTTTTAAAGAAGTCTTCTGTTCTCAACTCTGCGCGCAAAAATGGTACCTACTTTTCACCTTACCGTGGTACTTTATCCTGACATCAAACCTCCTTCCATACATACAGAGACAAGTTTCAATCTCTTCTCCCTTGTGACAGTATATTCCAGACCAACACGGTCAAACATAAAAGCCACAGGCTATCATAGACCAATATTTCTACTAAGCATTCAGTGATCTTCAGTATAGCAGTTGATTTAATTTATCTCACTTCTTTTGCCTTATCAGATTATAGTTTCGCCTAAAACATGTAAAATAAAATCTTCAAAATAGTCTATGTTTCCTTTTGCTGATTTCCCAGGTATGAACACACATGAGGAAAATTTCCTGTAACAAATTCAACTGAATTGACAATTTCTTCACGCAAACTGACAATTGCTGTCAATCTATAAATTTTTTAATATAAAAACTAGTTAGAAAATTCACATGAATGCTTTGCTCCCTCTCTGCAAAATTAAACCTCTCCAACCTCCAGCAAGTGCTAAAAGTTTCCAATCGTCAATTTTTCAGGTTGCTTCAATGTGTGAATATTTGAAAGAAACGTTTCTTAGAGTCTTACTCCTATCTTTCCCCACCCCAGAATGCACGTTACAGCAACGAATATATAGAGACCAGTTTATATATACACATTACAACAGATTGAGCTTAGCATAGAGAAAAGCATTTATTGTGCTTACTACCATATTACTGTGGTAAGTGGCAATGATGGTAGTGTCAATTAGCATCCCCATCAATGCAGCCAGAAAAGTCTGTCAAATGAAAACAAAATTCCTGGTGGAATCACTAAAGCACATTCATAGGGAAACAGTCTGTTTAAATCAATGCTATATTAGAAGAAATAAATCAAATCTCAGGAAAATCTGAATCCTGTAGTAGACTTTGGATTCTTAGTTGGCAGAAGCACAAGATAATGGGTCCTAGCAACACATCCAGGGAGCACAACAAATTCTGTGGCACTGCAGGAATAGCAGTCTCTATAAAAAAACTACCAAAATGTATACAATTCCTCCCTTTAATTAAAGACATATATAGAATTTCAGTTGGATTTTACCTGAGATACAGTATGCTCTGAGGCAGAAAAACATCCAGGAAATTATTAGGAAATCCCAAAGTACATCTAGACATACAATGAAAGTCCATTTCTGCCTCTGAGCTAACCATCTGTCAGAACAGCCTTTCAGATTTCTGCTTTAATCTAACCTCAGCTATTCTAGGTCTTTAGAAACTCCATCCCACTCTCCATCATTACAAACCACTTTATACACTTCTAAATATATTAATAAGCCTGTTCTCATCTAGACTAGGCCACATTAGACATACTTTCTATACACTAACTTATCGTTGATATTAGATTACAAATAATAAGGGGTTTTTTTTAAAGTAAAAAAAAAGCCCAACACTTTTTTTTCCCCCCCTGCTGAACACTTGTGAGCTGTACCATAGTTCTAAATGTGACTCAATGCTATACGAAGAACAATGGTGACAAACTGTATAAAACCGCGGCAGTGATCGATGGTACTTCACACAATATCTGCTTTTCAGTAGCAGCGTTCTAAGAGTGAAAAACTGCTTGCACAGTACCAAGCCTTGTACCAGTTCGTGGGAGTTACTGCTATTAAAAAAGCAGAAAGAAAAAAAAAAAAGAATTCACAAACTTTATTTTGCTATTTGAATATGTATAAAGTCACTTTTTATGTGAAGAAACTCAGCAAAAAGAACTATTAGTTCTGAAGACTAAAATGATAGTACGATCGAGCTACACATGATCTGAAATATTTTAACAGGCAAGAAATACTATAGACACAGTTTTCCAAGTGGAATTTGGGGAAGTTCCAATCAATCCACCCAGCAAGTACGAGAATGAGTAAAACTTCTCGAATAATTTACGAAGAGCCTGAGAGCAATTCAATAGGTTACACCAGAAGGAATATCACAGGGCAGCACTTGCAGACAAAAGCCGCACATGCCACACATTCCTGGTTACCGAAAGTGAAGATGCCAGCCCAGGAAGCCAGGTGACACCCTGCCTGCCTTTTGCAGGCGGAGATTGCTCCACTCACACCCCAGGCCAGCAGAAGTCAGGTGGCAGCGCTCAGCACCGTGCTCATCCCAGCCAACAAACCTGGCTGACGCCTGGAGCGGGTTTGGTGCTGGACTAACCTGGGATTCGCAGCCGGCAGCTGGCAGTTCCTCAGGCGCAGCAGACCTACACCCGCCTGAAAAACATTGAACAATTAATAGCTCTAAACGATGCTCCGTTTGCGCTCGCAAGACAAGAAATGTGTGTGCGTGCCTGTGTGCGCAGGGGCACTAGGCGCAAACCACCGTGCATTTCTGAAATAAACAAAGACAACAACCCTGCCTCTGTTTTCTCAGTGGGAAGTTTTTGTTTTTCTGCCTCCTAGGAAGCTGTGCAGACAACTCACGAAAGGTAAAAAGTGCTCTGTAGACAGATAATGGCTGTGTTAGTCTTATCTCTGAAAATAAAAAAAGTCATTTCTGTAGCCACAAATTGGGACTGTTTGGCAAAATAGGAAGCCTTTCCTAGTCACAGTCTGTGCTATTCCAGAAAGTTACTTAGCATCCTTTGGAAATATGTAAATAATGGAATCTATTTGCAATTTGGTACAGTTCTCAATTTAGGATGTAGTACATCACAGTGAATCACGGGCTTTGGTTATCCTGAGAAACCAGGACAACCAGTTCAGCCTGCCAACGGGGTGCCAAAGAATGCAGAAGCGCAACGCGCTGCAGGAGGTAGCAGGAAAATTGCCCGTGTACCCCCAGACTTGTGTTCATGGCTTAATAAGAGTCTCAGTTTTTTACCCACTGAAAGCCTGAATTGCTAGAATCAAGCGAGAATGGTATAATAAGATGCAATTCAAAAATAAAAGGAAAAAGAAAAAAGCTAACTCCATCTTCAGTAACTGTAAGGAATAGCTTGAAAAAAAAAAAAAAACATGGCTCGAGGTTGCCAGAGCCCCGAGGGCCCCAGCCAGGCTCTGCAGCCTCTTCCCTCCACACATCTGGGAGTTTACCTGCCCATGTTCAAGGTCAGCTCTGCTACTGGGCACCTGTAACCGAGCTCAGACTGCCGCGAAACAGCTCGGTTGAGCGAAAGAGCTGCAAGAAGCCTCCCAGATGACTGGCCTGCAGTCATGGTTCAGCTCTGGCCCGCGTGGCATTACCCCTCACATCTGGCCGAGGTGGGACCTGCCCCATTACTGCCAACTTGCCTGGTGGTCACCAAGCGGCACCTGACCCCAATGGCTGTCCTCAGTCCCGTTCTGCTCTGCTTGTTTGGGTACCTGAGGTGCTTGCCCTGCTGTCACCCTGGGTCGAGCAAGCCACTCCTGCTGCTCCCTCACAGCCTGAAAGCATCAAAACAGAAAAAACAAATGCATTTATTTTTGAGCCTTTGTTTATTATCTCTGGCCTTCGAAAAATACTGAAAGAACACTAATCCGTGCTCAATTTGATGAGCACCAGACAGAGGGTTCCACCTCGCTTCCATCTGCAGTTTCAATTTACAGAATTGCCTCCAGTATGCACTGAATTATCCTACCTACCTAAATAAAATGAGACACTTAGAGGAGGGGTTGAACCTCAAGGATAACCCTTCCAGCAGCAAAAAAGCCCACTGGGGATAAGTGTTGCCTGAGAAATGAAAGTGAAATGAAAGCAATCACATACTGATTAACAAACCAAAATACATTTTATAACAAAAAAAAAAAAGAAAATAAGTAGTTCACAATTACGAAAAAAGCCTTGCATTTGCAAAAGCCTCCAGCTGTGATGGCTTGCCTTTCAGAAAGTGTCACAAAAAGGCATTTGGTGAAACAAATCCCCTCCTCCCTACTCACACCTCCTCCTGAAAACTCTCTCTGCGACATTAAATAAGACAGGTCTATCAAGCAACAAAGAAACAAGGAAAGACCTAATATTAGGAATAGAAGAACATCTGCCCCTTTTCTGAATCCACAATTTTCTATTCTGAAAAGGAAAATATTTTCCATATACCTGAAAGGAAAAAATTAAGGCCCATATTCTTTGCAGGTGGCTGATGAACTTGGTTGAAATCAGCAATTGTCAAATTATTCTACACTTCTACTGATGGTACAAGCAGGATGTTGCACTCCACATAGAAAATGAGAAAAAGATGCAGGATAACTTCATTTGGAGCCACACCATGCCATTATCTGGGCATTTATTCTTTCTCATACAAATCTAATTTAAGATTTGCTACAGTTTGGCTAGATGATTGCAAGCTGAAGTCATGCCAGTTACATCTTTTTTCATTGCCAGGTCTGCCACATGTAATAAAATGCTTCAAGCTTCCTGAATACAGTAAAAGTAAACTGAAAGAGAAGTTCACATTTCGTAGAATGAACTAGATGACCTTTAAAAGTCCCTTCCAACCCAAACCAACCTCCCCTACAACAAGCAGGGAAACCTTCGACTAGATCAGGTTGCTCAGAGTCCCGTCCAACCTGACCTTGAATGTCTTCAGGGATGGGGCATCTACCACCTCTCTGGGCAACCTCATCCAGTGTTTCACCACCTTCATTGTAAAAAATCCTTCTATCTAGTCCAAATCTTTCCTCTTTTAGTTTAAAGCCGTTAGCTCTTGTCCTATTCACAGCAGGCCCTGCTAAAAAGTTTGTCCCCATCTCTTCTGCAGGCCCCCTTTAAGCACTGAAAGGCCACAATAAGATCTCCCTGAAGTGTTCTCTTCTCCAGGTTGTGCATTTAACTAGTGTACACTTTGTGCGGTCCTCAGAAGTTGTATGGGGCTAGTTAAGTGCTAACTATGATCGTCATGAACACTAACCAGCAAAAAATTTGCATAATCTTCAGCCACTCTTCTGCTGGCACTGCAGCATAGATCTGCTAACTTTAAGATCATTTTGACTGGTATTCAAGTCATTATGAGCTCCTTACGCCGATGTGAGTGGCAGGATCTATGACATCCAGCCCAGTTCACAGGCACTTTAACAGAATGGTATAGATGTACAACCTCTTGAATACGACCACAAATCTCAACGTTGAGTCATGCTGTAAAAAAAAACCAACCAAACTTGCACCTGTACAGCTTTAAGTCAGCACAGACTCACAGACAACTGAGACCTATTTTATGTGACAAAACTCCTAAGTTTTGAAAGCCTTTTTTCAGCACTATCCTGCATATACACGTACACAAATTTGATGTAATTAGTAAATGCCAGCCTACCTGCTGCCTGAATAAAGGCAATTCCCTTAATAAACATAAGCAAATGGATAAATGTCAGCAAAAGGCAAGGGTGGATGTACTCCAACACAGAGGCACTACATCTCTGAGCACACCAGGTTACCTTCTGCTAGCGAAGCTTCTCACGGTGACCACACACAGCTTCTTTAGCAGCATTTACACGAATGTGAGCATTAATAACTCAGGAGTACCAGCAGCATTGAGCCTGCAGAAGGTTTAGATAACTAGCTCAAATATGCCTTGAATGGTAGCCAGAAAAGGAATCAAAATAAACAAAAAAAGAAATACATTTAAAAGGGTTAGTGATTTGAAAAAGGGAATTTATTCACAGTGACCGTCTTTTCATGTTTTGTAACACCAACTGAAATGGAGCAAGAGGCTCTGCTTCTGAAAAACATAACACTCAATGAATACCATTGCACTTGAATGCTGACTGGAGAGATGCCAGTGATGCCAACGATACCAGAGAAACAGCTACCGCAATGTCTTTTCCTCCTCTACAGTAAGACTCTTTGCCCTACACAATCCGTAAAAATTCTTAAAAAATGACTGAGTGAAACTTATTTAAGCTCTGACCAAACATACATATCAGGGACTATGTGCTTCATCTCTCTTACAGGAATTACACAGTATCATGATTCAGAACTAAGCTGATCCATGCTTGGGAAACATCCATCGTATTGTCCAAGCATTCCTTAGTCTTTTCTGCATCTATTTTACACAAACTGAAAACTGACCAAGGCTAGTAATCACTGCAAATCTCTAAAGAATTAGGAGGCAGCCTTAGCCATACTCCCAATGACCTGACCATCGAAAAACAGTCTGCCCTTTTTGTTTGTTCATACTGGATGCGTTCAGGTTATATAGCTGTTGCCTGTGCTATGCGGCAGGAAGTGAGATGTGATGTCCTCTGTCACCCCACGTGCACATTAAGGTTTCTCTGACATGGGAACGTGGACACAGGTGTGGAAGGGGGCAGCAAAGGGACTGCGTGCACAAAACTACAGGGAGAAGCCAGGACCCAGTCCCGGGAGAGAGCTGGAAAATGTTCCTGGGGTCCTGCAATTTAGAGGGAACCTTTGTATCTCGTTATTCCTCAACATTAAAAAAAGGGAGAAACACTTCTTTGTTTTTAATGGTGCACATATAAAACAAATCATTCACTGTGAAAGAATTTCAAAGTACAGAAATAAATCTTTAGATTCCAGGATCAGTTATGTGCTTGATCAGCCAACTTTTCTATCCCACTTAGGATGTGAACACTCCAGTATTGTATCTGTCCAAAACAGGGCAATGAGTCAAGTAACTCAAAGCTTTCCACCCCTGATCATGGCCAGTGTGAGACACATGCCATGAATTTCAGACCAAGATCCAGCTGCGAAAGAAGGAAACATCCTGTTCCCCTGCCAGCAGAAATGTACTCTCCATACCTGTACAGTTCTTTTGCTTCCCTTCTCTTCCCGCCCCACGCAGCCTTAACAAATAACATCAACTGCTATAACTCCTTTCAGCATACAATGGAATATATTCACCCAGACCAATTTAAAAATGAGTGGTCTCCAAAAATAAAATTAAGTATTTTTGTTGTGTGGTTATTGCCTTAAAACACCTCTCTCTTTGGAGAGGGCTTTTGTATGACTCTCTATCAAATTGCTTTTTAAGGCAAACATCAATACTTGTTAGCAAGCCATCTTTCAGCCTTGCCACTGGTGTGGCCAGGTTGTTTTGGCAGTAAAGTCTAATGGAAATTAAAAGCAAACAAGCCAAATGTGTAACCACTGTACCCTGAAAACAGGCTTTGTTTGAAACGGGTTGTATGGAGGAGCTGGCAATAAAGCAGCCGCTGTCAAGTTTTGCTTTTGGACTATTATTGCTAACTTAACGAACCTTTCCAAACAGATTACAACGTGCTCAAAAAAACTCCCCACAAAAAGTAGTGGTAGCAAAAGATCAGATTAGTGCTTAGCCAAGTGAAAGTGGATGTTACAGACAGCTGCTGTTTAAGAGTATGCACCCATTTAGCCGTCTCGCTTGGCTGTCCCCAGTATCGTTCTTACTAAACACACAGAGCTAGAGGCACCACTACCAGCAAAACTGGTAAAGTTTAGCAGTGTCAGTATTTCATGTGTCAGGTTAGAGCTCATACACAGTCTGGCATCAGTTATTTTGACCTTCAACGCTTCCAAAAAAAAAACCAACCCCAAAACAAAAAAACAAAACCAACCCCCCCAAAACCCCAAGCCTGTACAAACTCCCAAATGTCAACAGTTATTTTACATCTCCAAGTTCCCAGCACCTGATATTGACATAGTGTTCATTACTAACACTTGCATGGTGCAGATTTTTCTAGTCTTTCCATTTACAATTTCCTTCCTCGAGACTGAGCAGTGAATGTGAAAATACTTAAGGATGTTCTGCAGAGCTCATCTCTGTGCTTAGTGTTCTCTGTTATTTACAACACACGCAGGTCACAATCTTTCTGATAATTTTTCCCCAGAGTATTTAAAAATTCCCTTCAGATATTTGAGAAAATCCACCCACAACATGGAAATTGCCTGCTCAACAATTTTATATGCGCTTTTTATTTTGTACCAGTTTCATATCTTAACAGATAGGGTAAGAGGTGTTCAATTTATCACACATTTTCATCTTTTTTTTTTTTTAAATTTTAAATCTGAAGCCAGATACTAGCCCAGAGGACTCAAAATAATTAAGAAAAAAGAAAGAAGGTCAGCAGCAGAGTCAGACATTAAAATTAATTGTCTATGTACTAAAATAAAATCTTAGAGCAGGACACTAAGAAAAGAGGCTGTGCTAAATACTCTCCACAAGATAAAACAAAATCAGAACTTGCCCACCTCCCCATTCTTCCTTGGGACCATAGTTATGTAGCATTTTGTTGCTACCTAAATAACCACTTGCTTTTGGACTCATTATTGGATACGTTCTGCGCCACCGGGAGAAAATAAGATTGAGAAGGGAGAAATGAGTGCAGCTTTTACTCAGCAGGGATCATAAAGCACAGCTTAGGGTAGGCTCTTCAGCATATGATTAGTAAACCCGGTAACAGTGGTGCAAAACGTACTCTACTGTCGCTACAATTTCTCTGAGTGAAAACCTGAAAATTCAGTGTCCGATGCACCTAGATATAGGTCTGTAAGTTGAATAAAGTTAATGGAAAGAAAGAACATGTGACAATGCATAAAGAATATAAAACCAAATATCAAATTTATGCGCCCTCATTTCCAGCCTCTGCTGACACTCCAACAATGCAAAACTTAACAAACTGTGTGTTTCCTGATTATAAGCAGCTGAAAGCCCACCATCATAGTCCCTTCTTCCAGCTCTTCCCAGTAGAAGAGGAATTTTACCAGACTGTCCTACAGCATCAATGGTATCGTCTGTGTGAATGCCTTTGTTAGTGATTTACTTTAAAGGAAAGCAGAGTTTTACTTCAAACCTTTGAAGTTGGGCAGAGTAATCCAGCCCAAATAGAGCACAGTAAAATCTTGAATTCTGCAAGATGGTGCCTCAGCTGAGAATATAGAGCACAATGATGAAGATAATTATTTGCATAGCAATGGAAAGGGAAAACCCAAGCTTAAAAATATCTTAAGCTCAAAGCCACTTCTACCTAGTTGACATCATGTGCTTCTAATATAAAAACAGGTTTAGCCTTCATCTTTACCCAAAAAAAACTACTAAAATTTCCAGTGCAAGACTCTGTGCTGCTTTAATAAAACCTAGGTTTCAATTTTAATTTTAAGCAAAATTAAACAACACAGGAAATTCACAGCAATTACTTTTCTATGAAGAAAAGTTTAACCTTTATGCAGTTGAGCAAAAGTTCTTGTTAAATCAACCGACTTTTTAGAGCGCAGATTACAAACGTCTCAATCTACACAGAGCTCAATTTCAGACAAAGGAAGCTGCAAGCACACGTCAGCCTGATTTGGCTGGATTTAACAGCACTGAGGGATTCAGAAGCAGAGCAGGACAATAATACAGATTACATGCACGTAACAGCTGGTATTGCATTTTTCCGAACTAGTAAGAGCAAAAGGATCAGTGACAAACAAGATGCTTTAAAACTACTACCACAGAAAAAAGCCTCTCTCAAAGTAGTAGCATCAGTAGGAAGAGCTAGTGAGGATAGATTCCAGGCACAGTAATAAGTCATATCTGAAATTTAGGACTAAGTGAAATTAATTTTCTTTCCTTTCCTTTCCGAAGAAGTACAGACAAACCTAAAGTATAGATAAATAGTATAAATACAAAAGTAAAACTATATTTCTTGGTCCAAAGATGGTAAGCTAGCAGCATCAATCTAATTAGCAGGGAGAGAAGGCAGGGGAGAAGCCAGTACAACTCCAACAGAAGTAATATCAATATTAAGTTGAGGTCCATTTCAGTGGCTGAGAACTAGCAATTTTGTTTAATTATTATATCTTTTTTTTTTTTTTTAGATTTTAATGGGCCATGGGCACGGCACCAGCAAAAAACGTAAGCACCTGAACTTAATTTTACGTGAATACAATTTACAATCTTCTACTTTTATTCTTCCTTACCTAGAATGAAAAGATTAGGCAATATGAACATCTGAAAGAACACAGAATATATATATATGTTTGCATTTATTCTACTGCCATCTTAACTGTGCAACACTTGTGTGTCATACAAATACATGTTTGTATACACACATACACAACATAAGAAAATCTGGGCATAGTTATTAATTTTCAGAATAACATTTACATTACATACAAATTTTTGGAATTACAAAACTAAACTAATGTACTTAACGTTTTTAAAAGTTCTCAGGTCAGCTAATTCCTTTGCCTTTCAAATACATACATTCAGCCATTGTACATTGGCCAAATGATCTATTACATGCTTAGGAGATTGATGGTAAGCCAGTACTGCTTTCTTAGAGCTTCAGCTTTCCAGGGATGCCCTGTGTTTGCTAAAACCATTTAATAAAATTTCTGTTAATAACCATGAAACCAAAATAACTTAGTTCATTTTATTAGTAGTGACTGCAGTGGCTCAATCATAGTAAGTTAAGATCTGTGCATTGCAATGTACAAGGGCTGTGTGGTTTATGAAATGGATTTCCGGTCGCAAATACCTCAGTGGTATTTTTATAGCAGAAGTATCTTTCTTCCCCACTGGCATAATTTTACTTAAAAATCACTGCTAACTAAGCAACTACAAATATCATTCCCTCCTGCCCTGCCTAGTAAGCAGATTACAGAGAGTAGATCAGATTCCAACCTCAACCGTGATTCAGATTTCTATCATGTGTAAAACAAATGAACCACTCAGTAACAATATTATTTTAAGTTATGGAAAGTGTGACCAACTTGTAACAGAATTCACCTAGACTTGTATTTATTTTTTTTTTTTTTATTTGGAAAGATAGGGCACTACACTTACATTGATCCTGCGTATCTTAAGGCCCAAAATCCGGTTAAAGACCCACTGACTACAAGGACTTTTATCAGAAAAGAGTATAATTTGTTAGAAGACACTTTTCAGAGAAACTTTCTTTTTCAAGGATGTCCTGTTGCAGAAGATGTCCCAAGTCTTGACTAGAAGTTGTTATTACAGCAGAATGGCCACAACAGCCCCGAGCAGTGCTATTATCCCAGGTTGTCTCGCCAGTATTCATCTGTGCGAGCCTAGAATATTCACTGGCATGTGGCTTGCAGCATCTCACACACAGCTTATATCCTGTCAGCTTATTAAAAACAAGGAAGAGCATTTGTCTTTTTAAAAATAAAAAAAGAAAAATCTAAAGAACCTTAACACTGACCCTTAACATATGGACTTTCCCCCCATCCCCTTTTTCTTTTTCCGATATTCAGGGATACAAGAAGAGAGATGGACTGGCTAATACTGTGTAGTATGGTTGTAGTAGCATCAGGTTAATAATCAAGAATCTCACCAGACAGAGAACTCAGAGTGTTTGTGGATACCGTAACTGCTAGAAAGCACCTGAGGTAGATTTGACCCCTGGTAGTAAAGGAAGACCATGAAGAGGGGAAGAGAGTAATGAAGAAGAGGAAGGAACCAGCTAGATGGAAGGATGTAAACGCAGCTAAAGGAGGTCTGGCAGGAAGAAATGGATCTCTAGGTGAGAAGAAAATATGGGGAGAGAAGCACAGCGAAAAGACTAGTAGCAAGCAAAAGTGGAGCATATTGACACACTGGGAATAAGTTGCAGTAAATAGGAAGAACAGTAGGTTGGAGAGATGACCCAGAGCATAAGCACAGCAGTCGGCGGTACAGTTTCTGTTCACACCGGGAGGATTTTTAAACTGATTAATACAAAGCAGGCAGGCCAGAAAAGGCACTGGAAAAAACCCCAGGCACCGGGCAGGTGACATCTTTGCAAAAAATCTATAGGTTAATAGGCAAAAAATCTCACACACTTATTTATGCAGCAGCCTATTCCACTACTATCAGGGATCTGGCAACATACTAGGTTCCACTCCTTCACTGCCAAGGTGGTTTAATTTGAGATGGTAACAACTAGGTAACATACAAACTCTGACTTCTCTCCTACGAGGAATCATGGCAACCAGCGATCCTATTGTGCTTTGTTGCTGCATAATTGTTAAAGAAATGCTTTCCGATGCCCTGTGAGAGGGGGTACTATCTCGAAATCTCAAAGGGATTGTTCATTTGATCACTAAGCACAGTGTTATTCTAACCACTCATGAACGCAGAGAATGCCTCTATTCTTATGTTCCCCTGAGAGTTGAGATCATCTGCGATATGTCGCCTATCACATATAAAGGCCGAGGTAGCACTGCTGGCAAGACATTTTAAGTGAAGGATTTTCACAGACCTGGAATTCCTCTTCTGCGTTTTCGGATGACAGTTGTATTTGCTGATGACCGGGCTAATTTAGAAGGTATAAGACTACAAGAAAACCTTTACTTAAGGATTTCAAGCTTGAGAGCTTGTGTGTTGAATGGTGAAGCAGTTTTAAGAATGACAAAACAGATACAGATGTGTTTCTAATCCCACATCCATCTCTCTCCCCAAAGCTACAGGCAGAAACCTGTAGATCCAAGGCTCTTAGTACAAGCAGATACTAAAACATGAGAAAAAAACCCAAAACCACTCCAAAACACAAGGAAAACCCCTACAGTCAAACCCCACACAGCAGACTAAAAAGCTGCACACAAAGATAATGCCATTAGCAAAGAACACCATTACTCTATGCTGTCCTCTCCTATCGTCTCCTAAGGATATGTAAATTTTTATTTCTGACCTCTTAAAATTTGTATTACCATATTCCATTCAAGTCACCAAGATAATCTTTTGATGTACTTTAATGATTCTTGAATTGTTTTGTTGAAAGCATTAAGTTGTTTACCAGTAATCTCAAAAATGAAATGTCCAGCATCTTACTCGTATTTGTATTAATTAAAACAAAAAAACCAACACCACACCTCTGATTCATGCCACTTTAGCACAAGTAGCACATAAGCAAGAACTGAAATTGGTACTACACGCTAAAATCAACAGATGACTGATGCACTTTCCAACTTACGCTTGAGAGAGTCAAGGAAATTGTCTATGCACTTCCACTGTGTGCACATTACTGTTCTCCGAATTAACACAAAAAACAGCCCAGACCCCACTAGGAATTAAATACATGCATCTACAGCGCACAAAAGGACATAAATATGCCTTATCAAATTCCTCCCCCTAATCTCAGTTGTACTTCTTTTTTTTCCACCCTCTGTGGAAAAACACAGCTTACTAACATGGTTTCTTATTTTTGCGTATAAATAATATCCTTAAAATAAATGTGCTATTGTAACCACAACATTTTAAGGAGGTCTGAGGGATTCTAAAAAGCTACACTTGATGTAAATAAACTGCAATTTTCAGAAAGATGTGACCTTGTTAGAAGCTCTACAACCAAGAAAAGTTAGAATATTTCACTCAGATGAAAACGTCATTATTTTTGCACATTTTTTTTTTTTAAACACTATAGGTCAAAAATATTTACACCTTTCCAACATTCTGACTGAGAACCTCCACATCAAACCCCTTTTTATTCTCTAATTAAAAAAGTAAATATAAGACCTAAATAAAACCATCATAAGGATCAGACACACTGGAATTTCCTCAATGAAAAGAAATTAAAGGGGTTATATTTTTACTTAAATCTGAATATTTGAATTATGAATCTAGCCCTTAAAATATAAGTCTTTATGTTGCAGTGCTGCATCAGAACTATATTATATATCGCATCAGACCTATATTAGCAGATGCAGACTAATATAGATGGTAGAGAAAATGCCAATTTTAAATAGTTCCCCATGTTCAACTAGCTTATATTCAGCCTTTTCACATATTTCATTCCTGATAAAGAACACAATTATGATACTCTGAAAAACACAGGAAGCTGACTAGAAAAGTCAGATATTTGTTTATGTCAGTAGTGATTTAGTACAAAGAGGTCGGGAGTCACGACCACTAGCCAAAGCAGTCGGCGATTTTGGGTAACACGCTGATTTCAAGACATTCACTTTTGTTTTCTTGAGGGGGCAGCTCTGCTTGCTTTCTTTTTCTTATTTTCTTTTTACTGGAATCTTGAAAATAACTTACAAGAACATTCAGACTCAGAAATCTCATAATAGGTATCTTAACTTTAGGTAGTGCTAAAAAGGGTCCCTTTACAAGGGAACTAAGAAAATACATGAGAAAAGGCCTTGAATTTTCACTGCAGGAGACATTTGTAATTAGCACATATGTTAAACAAAAGGAAGTGGGTGGGGAAAAATGTAAAGCAAACTATAAAGACATTTTTTCAGCCCTTATAATTATTTAGAATTGAAAGAAAAATTACAAGTCAATATAAAAAAGATTGTTGATGAGAAGGGCTGGAGAGAAAAATAAATGTTTGACTTCATGGAGAAGTCACTAACATAGCTATGTTGGTGTAACAGGTATACCATCGTAGCTGCAACTCTGTACAGAGCAAAAACAGAACGTAAAGAGGGTACTAATGGAGCACACATCAGAATAGAGTAATTGTGCTGTTCTGTTTCTGCTACTGAGTTTTCTGAAGCAGAATAGGCTTTATCCTGAAACTGCAGTTCTTCAGCAAAAACCAGAGCAATTTGATTCTTGCGCTAAAGTGAAGAGAACAACAAGCTCCTCGGATGCAAAAGTAGTTTGCCTGGCTGAGGAAGCACTTACTCTGAGAAACAGTAATCGGCTGTAACGGGTGCAGAGCAACTTTCTTACGGTCTGCCCATTACGTTTATAGACCAATAGGCTCAGTGAGGTTCTAGTCGTCAACCAGGTGCTTCTGCAGCATGAGTAACAACTGAAATAATGCTAGAAATGAGTCTGCACTTGGATTACGGTATTTTAGTAATAGAGGAAAAAAAAAAATCATGTGCACCATGAAAATAATTGGAGCAGTTAAAAAGGAAAAAGAAAAATGCCAAGCATGCATGCATTTAAGTCTCACCTTCTGGGCTTCACACTTTCAGAAAATCCTGTTAATTAGGTTCAATTCTACTGATGGCTCCAATCCATATCCTGAAAACAGGCCACTAAATACAAATTGCTACAATCAGGTGAGCACTGATTTTGAAACAGAAGCTAGATTTATTGCTGCTGGCATACAGAAACAGAGATAACACCTCTCTGCTGGAGCCCAAAGGGATTTGTCACAGAGGAAAAAGGGGAAACCAGTTATTCTGTCTAATCTTCTGATTCTCGCTTTAAGCCCAGATCCACCAAAATATCTGTCAAAGTCTGGATAGTATCTCAAAGCATGAAAAGTGCACTCCTAATTCTGCTGAAATCTAGGGGAGTTCCTCTGTTTAGTTTCACTTATCATTGCCCCTTTGTAGGCTGTGCAGTTCACGATGATACCAAGCTGTTTGGTGAGATAGACACACTGGAGGGGAGGGATGCCATCCAGAGGGACCTGGACAGGCTGGAGAGGTGGGCCCAAGCCAACCTCATGCAGTTCAACAAGGCCAAGTGCAAGCTCCTACATCAGGGAAGGGGCAATCCCAAGCACAAATACAGGCTCGGTGGGGTATGGCTGGAGAGCAGCCCTGAGGAGGAGGACCTGGGGGTGCTGATTGACCAGAAGCTCAGCATGCGTCTGCAATGTGCTCTGTCAGCCCAGAAGGCCAACTGTATCCTGGGCTGCATCAGAAGTGTGGCTAGCAGGTCAAGGGAGGTGATTCTACCCCTCTACTCCACTCTCGTGAGACCCCACCTGGACTACTGCATCCAGCTCTGGAGCCCCCTACATAAGGACATGGACCTGTTGGAGCAGGTTCAGAGGAGGGCTACAAAGATGATCTGAGGGCCGGAGCACCTCTCCTGTGAGGAAAGGCTGAGAGAGTTGGGGCTGTTCAGCCTGGAGAAGAGAAGGCTCCGGGGAGACCTTATAGCGACCTTCCAGTGCCTAAAGGGGACCTACAGGAGAGCTAGGGAAGGACTTTTTACAAGGGCATGTAGGACAAGGGGTAATGGCTTTAAACTGGAAGACTGTAGATTTAGATTAAATATTAGGAAGAATTTTTTTCCAGGCTGGATGTGGCCTTGGGCAACTTGGTCTAGTGGGAGGTGTCCCTGCCCATGGCAGGGAGGTTGGAACTCGATGATCTTCAACGTCCTTTCCAACCTAAACCGTTCTATGATTCTATGTCGGCTAGACACTGATCCCCCACAGCAAGGGCGGAATAATTTGGTGGAGAAAGAAGAGGGAAACTTTTCATTTTTTCAGGGGTATTGATAGTCTGAGGGTTTTATTTCAGTGTGAACCTTGAAACAAATTTGCTTTCAGATCTTCATATTGTAATTATATATATTGAAACAGAGACGTAAAATTATTTCAAGAGATTTTGGCAAATAAACTGAAATAAGTAAACTTTCAGAATGTATATCTAATGCTGAGTAGGGGATTCAGACTGTAATTAGGCTTGCTGTGCAATTGGTATCCACACATCTGAATTTTTCCATTTCATCCTATTTTGTAGTAGATTTCCTGTGTTGACAAATGCAGAAAGAATGTGATACCATAGCAATAAAGTGTGGAGACCAAACAAGAGGGTCTGGTGGTCATTTTAAGGATGGCCAGTTTATATACGAGACTGAACATGACAAACAGAACAAGCACAGCCTGAAAGAAACTAATAGGTAATAGAATAATGCTACTAATGTGGCAAAGTCCTGCTCATGCCATACCCTTACCTTACAGAAATGAAATACTTGAACATTTTAGACCTGATGAACAGGTGAAGCAGAAGGAGGCAAAAACGTATCATGTCTGGAACTAATCCCACCCAAAAAGGCTTTGCTAAAAATTCAGTCCACTCATAACAATAAACATCAGAACTGCGTTTAAAACCCTTCAACAAGCCCTTCAACCATTCAAGAGTAAAATTCTTTACTTCTCCCATTTGACTTTGGGTTGCAAGACATCTGCAGACAAGAAAATGGAAATGTCTTTCTGCCTGAAGCTGCCACAGGACGCCTGATGCGGAAGACGGCTTCCTCGAGCTTGCCAGCTGACCTGAGGACTTCACGTACCACTGACCTAAGATCAGAATCTTCCTTGGAAGGAACTCGGGCATAACCACCACGTAGCTCTGCTGAAATCAGTAGAGTTACTGCACTGAAAAAGCGGGAGGTCCTGCATAGATAAATCAAGGCAAATAGAGTCACCACATCCTGATAAACATTCAGGGATGTCCACTTACTTCAAGGAAGGAATAGTGTGTCAAATGTTAAGTACCTATTTTAGAAGCATCAATATTTTCATTTTGCCTCCACTGAGTTCAGTAAAACCAAGTCTATTTATGGTAATGTTGCATGGTGGCTTAGTTAGGTGTGCAAAACCTACTGCTTTTGTTTCAAGAGCACATTCACTCACTTTTCCACAAGCAAAGGTTAAAAAGAAAATCCTATTACAGATCTTTCAGAACAGGAATGAGAACCCTTGTGAATTTCTTTTATCTGTAGCCAGTTTCTATTGAAATCACTTGAGATAAACAGAGATTTAGAAGTATTTTTGCAACAACATCCAACATGTGTTTGTCTAAACAACTGAGTTTAGTCTTTAAAATACTGCTTTCTGCTGTAATCCTCCTTGTCAGTGTTACCAGGGACATTGTTAGTTTCCCATGGTTAACATCGCAATTTTAGGATGTTACAGCAAGAAGGCTCAAAAAGGAAGGAAAAAAATAATCACAACGGATGACAGCTACTAAAAATCACTCAGACTAATCTAATGTTCCTGTTTTGATGAAGATACTTTGTATCCAGTAGAAAAATGGTTCCTCCTAATTAAGTGGGAACATTAAAAAGCCTAGAGAAAGCCAAGCTTTTCACTGGCAACAGGGAAGGGAAGCATAGGAAAGGCTCTAGAGAGGGAGCCTGCTCTGAACAGCACTGGAAATAAAGAACAGCATTATCATGGCTGTTCTTTGCTCCTCGCAAGGCTTGTAAGTGACTGCAGTCTTGTCGCCACCAGGATGTTTCTGTACAAGTACCAGTGTGTGCACACCAGTAAATACTAGTCCTTTTCACTTCTATTTTCCTCATCAAAAATAGACAGCTCAGATGTGAATTTCTGCTCTGTGCCTCCTTGTCAGCGCTTAAAGGGACACCATCACACCCATAAAACTGAACTGTTGCACAAGTGCTGGCAAGCTATGTATTTGAAGGAGTTAAGCCAAACCACAGTCAGCCTTCTTGAAAAAATGCTGAACAGAAAGCCATAGCTTCAAGTATGGGTTGGATGTGCTGCCTGACATCATACTGGAGTTTCACAGAGCTCCAGGGTAGAGAGATGGGAGCGCCAAGGGGAAGCCGACAGATGCCAAGTCCTGCAAATTTTCATTCACTCATTCAAAAGCTCTGCGTTCCTTCTTGCTTTCACTCTCCACCACCATTAGATTAATTTTCAGTCTTGCAGACACAGCTGCAAATGTCATACATTAGGCTGCAGCACAATTTAGATCAACTCAGCACAGAAAATAAAATTTGTCCGGGTCACCACCAAAACAGCTTGCATGGGGTGCTTACAATATGCTGTCATTCTCTACTTTCCTAATTCCTTCATGGTGGGCTTACTGCTGCTTGGCTTTCCCTTCCAGAACTACACCCGTCACGTACGAAGACTGATACGTTCACAGAAGAGCTGCTGCTGGATAAGAGGATGCAGCTACAACGCCTCTCTCGCTGCCCCTCCACACTCTTTGGGCGACAACATGAACATAACAAAATTCACAGCTCTTTTCATACTCCAGTCCACCCCCTTAATGCTGGACAGACATGTTGATGGATTTTTGATTTTTTAAGCTCAACTCACTATCTTTATAGTTTTGCCAAAGTCAACAGAGCTAATTACAACATTGCCAATGAACAAGGCTTACATGGGGGTGTGAGTGGGAAGTAACACTAAGAAATTCAAGCCAGAATTTTCATCCTGATCCTGACAAGGAAGTGAAATTTCACCTGATCCACAGCACACTGGATGGGAAGCACCAACTTAATACTGACCTACTGTGTTTATGAGGCCAAGACGTTTACCTCTGTAACCTCTTTTTCTCCTGGTTTCTATCTACTACATTCAAATAAGAAAAAGTCTGGGTTAGGATCTCTGTCTCATGACGTGTGCTATGGGCAGCCTAATGGAGCTCAGTCGCACAATCAGTGGTAATTACGGGGGCTAGACCATCAGCAAAGTGCCTCTTTTTAACCAGGATAACTGACCACTGAAAGCCTGAGGAGAATCCATTGCTTTTACACAATTCTTGCAATAGGACATTATTCTGGCTCAAATCAGGTATTATGGATTTGATCCAGGAATTACCCAATGAAATTCCATAATTCTTATTAGGCTAGAAGCCAAAGTAGGCGGCTTTCATATTTTACTCTTTTAAAACTCAAAAGGATTATCAATCTCAGCTGGTGTTTCTGCATTCTCCTAATAGATTGTACAAAAACTCATTCTGGTTCTCTTCTAGGCATTGCATTAAGAAGTGAGTCACACAGTAATTAAACTTTAATGACAACATCTGTTTCAGCTAACACAACAGAAGAGCGGATGGCCCACGGAGAACTATTCTGCTGCTTATTTCACTCAAACCAGAACTGAGCATTTATTCAGCCTCAACAAAACTGGAAATGGGACAACGGCAACATCCCAGCTACTTTCCCTAAAATAAAGATCTTTCAGAAGCACTTTTAATTCATTTACAGATAAAATCCTGCCTTAACCAAACTGGATGGTACATAAGGATCAGTGACAGAGAACACTAAGGACTCTGTTTCTTCTGTGCAAACAGAATACTCCCTTGGGCTGCAGCCTTGCTAACAGGACAAAGACAACAAAATACACCGGGAAAGAAGTAACTTGTTTTCATGGCTAGCTAATTAGCCAAAGGCCTCATATCACCACCCAGCAACATGTGACATTAGACCACCCTTAGCCAGCCTCACTTTTATAATCAGCTATAATGTGTGCTCTGGATAACAATAGGATGGTAAATGCCTATTGTGCTTCCTCCCATCTCGCATACAGGCTTACTCTTACTGAATAAACAAGGAGAAAAAAAAAAATCAGCAGATCCTGTATGCTGTATAGCAAGCATTAATGAATAAGTCATTTATTATACTGCTATTGTGCTGATTAATTACAGCAAGCACAGCCCACCAGCCCCGCACTGCTAGAAATACAGCAGGCATCACTGGCTCAGGTCCATGTCTATGCTAACAAATCCAGTCACAACTCCAGTCCCTATGAAAGAAGAATACCCCAAACCTCTGTTACGCATGTAGCTTGCATGGGGTATAGACAAGAAAAAAAGAAAATTCATACGAGATCAGACTTCTTAAAATGCCCTTAAGTGCTTGTGCACTCATTTTGTAGCAAACATCAGTGCCATACTAAAAGTAATCTTCAAGGTTTATATGCTACTGTAGAGCAGTACATGAATTATAATGGCATATTAACTAGTTAGATGTCCAAGAGCTACTGTTACTGTTCAAAGCGTCAGATGGCTGGCAGAAAAAAAACCCAACATTTGAATGCTATTTTAAAAAAAAACAAAATCCAGATAAATAAGCCATAACCAAACCATCCACAGAATTAACATAAAAAATCCAACTATCTATACTTTAGAAAAAGTGTAAAACCCTAAATTAACAAAAAATCTAACCAACTGGCCAACTGCTGCCTCTGAAATCCTGTAGGTATCTTTCCACCACAGCAGTTCTTTAGTCTTTGGCTTCTCTTCTCCATATGCAAACTACACATAGTTTGCAAAAAGCATTTTATCATACCTAAGATCTTGCAAGAACAAAGTTTCAGCCCTTTCCCGGGTAAGGGGGGGGGGAGCTGGGGAAGCTTTAGGTGGGCATAAAAACCACACCAAAAAGACAAAGCTGTGAGCAGTACCTCTGAGATCCAACAACTGCAGAAAAGATACCAAACTTTTTTATTAAAATGTAAATCTATTATTTCCATCTCAGAGAGTTAATGCAGTCTTGCTGTTGTAATTTCAACAAACCAGTGGTCTCTGGATGGAAGGAGACAGGCCAACTCTTTCAAGAAACTGGGAAACGGCAAGAGATGGTGAAGGAAAGTAGAAATACGTGGACAGCTGGAACAACAGAATCATTACTTAGCTTATAATGAAAAACTACAGGAAACTAAATTCCCCCATTTACCTCTCATGCAAGAAGGAATAACTGCACTATGGTAATAACATCTATTTTAGGACGATTTGCTGTCTCACCAGATTGCTTTTTTTCGTGTAAGCTTGCCATTATTTTGCATTAAAGTCATAGCTTGTGTCCCACAATTGATTGTGTTTACAAAGAGAGACGCTTCCCAGGAAGAAGGTCACTGAACTACAATAACCCTCAGCTTTTAGGAAGCTCCTGACAGGACCAAATCACCTCTGGATAAAGGCATTGTGCAGCCAGGAGCTGCTAAATGCCTTCCAGCCCCTATTTCTGCATTCTGTCCCCTCCCTATTTTAAGCAAGAATCAAAAAGCAAAAATGGATACAAGAGTGAAATCCATGCAGGTATAACACACAATCACATATATTCCCACCTTGTAAGCGTATCCTGTACAACCACTTGTTAATTTGTAAGAGGTAGACACTGCCTACTATTTTGGGAGAACGGGCTTTACATACCATCGTTAAATCCCCAACTGAACGAAGAAAAAAAAAAAAAAAAAACCCACAAACCCAGCCAACACACAGCATCTGAAAGATTCCGAGGTGTGGACACAGTCGGACTGCAGCGACTGCAGGACCGTTGTCCTACCATGTTCAGGAAGGCCAGCAGCGAGTGTGACGACACCTGCCAAATCGTTACAGATGGAAATCTTGTGAAGACAGAAGTTCTTGAACCTGCGTAGGGTTATACAAATATCCACTGGACATTCTGCGTAGGACGCAGATGCAGGCATCAGCATAAGCAATGAATCAGGGTCAGTCAGGGTCACCATGGAATTGTGCTGAATGTATGGTTTCTAGCTATATCCCTGAGCTCTGCATACAAAAGATACCTCAGGATGTACCCAGCACTGCAATTAGAAACAGCAGAATGATGGACGGTGCTGCATTCAGTGTCACTTTCCCACATTTGCCTTTTTTATATAAAGAAAACACACAAAAAACCTCACCAAACCCCAACACCAACAAAAAAACAACCCAACACCCCACAGTACAACTCCAGCCCACAGCAGGGATCACCGGAAAGCACTAAGCCATGAAGAACCATGACAATTTTAGCACTGATCTACTAGATAGAAATGAAACTTTCCTCTTTGAGAATATCACAACTTCTCGTATCTTGAAAAGTTAGTACACTTCAATTTTTCATTGCTCTCAGAAAGGGGAATATGCTGTCAATATATCACCATTTCCCCATGGAGAATTTTTTCTTACTTGTAATTTTATGCCAGTTCAGCCCTGTGAAAAAAAAGAGTCAATAAAGGTCTGCATTTGTCCTTCTCCAAGTTAACACAGTAAGGGATTTCACTAAAGGAAGGTACAATCCTCCCAGTCAGAATTACAGGTGCTTTGGCCCCGTGCTTTTGCCTCACAGTTGTAAGGTAGCAATAGATCTAATAAACTTCTGAAAAGCATCCCTGGAAGTAAGGTCAGCAGTCACTTTCTAATCCATTTCTTCAAATACATAGCACTCTACCTGGCAATTTTCTTCTCTCGCTTGGACTGAGATGTCATTCACGACCCTTTTCTGACTACATACTGGTTGCAACGCAGACCATGTTGACTACGTGCAAGTTCAACAGAAGTGTGTAGCAAGCAAGACATTCTAGTTCCTCACCACAGATGCATATTCAGTCTATAGCAGACAACAGAACTCTGTTGGGTGTCACAAGAAAATCCTTTCAAAGGACAAACAAAACTAACTCTTGTTAATTCAGTTTCATAGTTACAAATACCATTACTGTACAGACTAGATTTCTTTTCTCTCCCATATCCTTACCCTTCTGCTCCATTTCTCCACTCTATCCTCTTGTATAAAAAGTTCATCGCCTTTGAGAATTAGCTCTTAAGCACAGGACATACCTGCCTTGTTTGCTCCGTAAAGCAGCTGGTACAGTGCAGCTTCATTGTCGATACTGACCTTTCAGCCATACCCCAGTATAAAAATAAATATTCAAGAGAAATGCAAAAAAACCCAACCCTCCAGAGTGGTAAGTCCCAATTTCAACTCATACAAAGAGGAATGAGAAAACTATGACATTCATGTTCACTCACAAGTGATCCTCCACAGCAGTGGATCAATCTTTACTTGTAGTTACAAAGAGAGCTATTGGGTCTAGCAGATTTGAAAGAGATATCCACTCTTAGTTCTTTATCACCACCACATTTTCATTCAATAGTACTGCACTTGCCTCCAAAACTGTACCCAGCTGACAGGGACTGCAGAAACCACACATACTCTGGAAGCAAGTATTTCCAAAAGAAATATTGCTGGATTCAAACTGCACAGCTCCCTCTGACATCTTCTGTATAACAACCACTAGTAATTGCATCTATTCCATGCTGTCCGCAGTACAGAAGGTATCCTGCTCCTGATAAACCATACTGGCACCTGGTCCGAGACAATACCTAACCCCAGAGAGGGGGGAGACGAGAGGAAAACAAGTGTTTTCTGTCTCCTTTGCCAAAGAGCCTTTGACCTGGCAAGCCCAGGCACCTTGGTGGCTGCCAGGGACTGGCAGTTGCTGCCACCGGGTGGCTCAGCGAAGAGGGACAGCCAGTGCTTTCTGGGGGACCCGACTCCTGGAAGCGCCCGCTGCAGAGCCACGCGCCCAGACAGAAAAGGCAGGCAGCAGTCAAGAAGGGGTGCTGTCCCCTTTTCTGAAGGGGGCTCGGTCAGGCAGGAGTTGACTTCTCTGCGGCCTGTGCTAACCTCTCTGCAGGGGGTGGCACTGTCCAAAGAAAGCTGGAGAACGTGATCTTTGTGAAAAGCACAGAAATAAGGCACAGAAGACAGCAATCTGTGTGAAAAAGGAAGGCTGTCTTGCGCCTGCTCAAAGAGACCGAAGGCTATTTAAAATTCTTCAGAGGAGGAATTCTAGTCAAAGCTGAAGCTATAAATTAACCAACTCTTGGTGCATATTTGATGCTAGTTATAATTAGCATCACTGGGGAGAAAGAAAGAAGAAAGAAATGAGGGACAGCTTGAA
This sequence comes from Charadrius vociferus, assembly GCF_000708025.1. Lineage (NCBI taxonomy): Eukaryota > Metazoa > Chordata > Aves > Charadriiformes > Charadriidae > Charadrius > Charadrius vociferus. Next base: position 1,732,118 of record NW_009648539.1, read on the forward strand.
ATAGATCAAGCCAGAGGGAGAATAACTGAGCAGGGTCTGTAATCTAATTATTTAAGTCATAGGACAACAAATAACTCACCTAGGGAAAACTGTTTCAAGGTTGTCATTTATCCCCTATGAGATGGATTTGAACATCTTAAAGAAATTGCCCAGAACTGCAGAGAAAGGCAGGTATACACAACAGTATCACCCTCCGAGACATAAAACTTTTATCTGCCAAAATTTTCTCCCTGACTCTCAGGGACCCTCACACCAAAGTGGTATCATTTGCACCTTCAGTCCACTTTGATTTCCTCACTTGACCAGGGTGAAAAAAAAAAAGATTACAGACTCCATTTGCACCATATTTTCTCTTTTTTTTTTTTTTTCCATTTTGATCTAATCTTAAAAACAACAAACAAACCAGACTTTCATTTGTAAAGGGTTGATATAAGCTGCTGCTATAGTCTAACTGGTTTTGGAATCGGAAAGAAATTTTCCTCCTTGTGGTGCCAAGTTAACAAAGGTTGATCGTTGGTTATCTTACATAAGCAGTTCAGTTCACAGATATGGAACATGGAAATATTTAGCAATTTGTTAGTAAATCATTAGCTTTAAAGAATGTGTAGTACACTGCATGTCGACCTTCTTAAATTAGTAAAAGAATCTGTAGTGAGGGTATGGACCACTGGATGGTGAGGTTAAGCCTACCAACAGTGAACTTCATGGTTTTTAATTCCCATTTTTAAGTTCACAGTCCTCACATGGACCACAGGCTTGACTAATTACTGGTTTAGTTCACTGGTACATGGGGCTAGTGATCAGAATAGAGAGAAGGTTTAAAAGCCTGAGATTTTGCTGGTAGAAGGAGGCAGACAGATGTCTCCTTGCTTCATTGTCTCCATCCTTTTCACAGAAAGAAAACCAGAGATCTGAATTGAGAAAGGACAGAGTTTGAGATGCACATTACACAGTGCCGTGGGGCTCTATAACCAGTAACACTGGATCTACTGCAAATAACCGGTGGAGCAGATGTAGAGGAAATGAGGTAATAGTTAATAGAGTTGAAACCTAGTTCTTAAGTCCACTTGTGGATTCTTCAGACACTGGCATTATATGATCAGTGTTGGAAACATTCATACCAGGAATTGAGGCTCTTGTGCCAATCACACTACACTATCTCATTGAGGAAGGCCGATTTTAAACAAAAGCAGTCTAAATGGTCACAAGCATTGTTTCCATATGTAGTAAGAAAGATTTAATTACTCATGCTCCATTCCTTTTGTACCTTGAAAGAAAAAAAATTCCTTACTGTATTAAAAAATATTTGACTCATCCAAAAGTCTTCAAGCTAGTCAGCCTTAATAAAATCCACGTGACTTCTGCAGATCTTGAGTTTCCACTCCAGAACATAATGGAGCTAAATACTGCACCAACTGATAAACTTTAAGCTTTGCCCTCACCTCTCCTGCATAATGTTAGACTACTGCTTTTTTATTGGAGTTCTGCTAGCATAAAATCAACATAAAGTTAGAACAGTAAGGTTTCCCTGGCTCTTTTCCAAATCTTAATGCAGAAAAGAAGGCCAAATACTGCTTTCAGACCAAATCCTAAAACTACCAGCAAAAACCTATAGGGGGAGCGGGAGGGGATTCACAGAAAACTATCAAGAGAAGCTCATCTAAAATTTAGGCCTCCGAGTATTCTCAAAGGACATCTGGTCTATCCTTCTGCCACAACACAAACTACATTACATCAGTTTAGACAGTTACTTGTCTAACCTGTTTTAAAGGATGAATCTCCACACTTTCTAGATGATGCATCTAAATGTTTTAGTATTCATTTTAGGATTCCCCTTCCCAACATTTAATCAAATCTTTCTTTCTGCAATTTAAAGAATTCACTGCTTGTCCTATCCATCATGGACAGAGAAAAGTTTATTTTCCCCTCTTACTGCACACATCTTTAATTTTGTTGAAGACTTGGATTCAGTCTTTCTTCTCTGTGGAAACCAACTGCAAATCTTTCCTCGGAGATGATTTATTTCAGACCATTGATCCCTCTGTTTTCTTCTTGGTCCTTTCCGCCACCTTTCCAGGTCTCTGTGGAACTGTACACCCCGCAGTCAAATGCTACAGACCAACATAATGTAGATCACAAGGACTTTGTGGGAATTGTCTTTTCTGAACTAAGAGATCAAATAACATTTGTCAGTTGTCTGAGTAACTCACCAAATACTTCATTATCCTCCGAAGACTGCTGTGTTAGTCGGGCTGCTTTCGGACTCTCTTTAGTTGCTTCCTCCACCTTGGTTTCAACATTCTGTAAAACAAACATTTCTTAAGATTAGGTCGTCTTCTTTTATAGTTATCAACTAGAAAAATTCTTCAAACTTCTTAATTACGCACACACTACATTCTTAATGAATACCAAATCACTAACACAGAGGGTTTTGCTACCTTTACTATATATATATGTGTTTTTTCAAAATATTGAGGGAAAATACTCACAGAAAACACAGATTATCTTTCTTTAGTTTGTTTTAATCTGACTAGAGGAAATAAGATGGAGGGCTAGAGAAGATATCTAAATTAGAGAGATCTTAGAAACCATGGAAGACTGGTAAGTTTCCACTTTTCCTCCTCATGTTTCATTTTGTTTCTATTGACATCTTTCGTTGTTGACTTAGTGAACCGAGAGATCAGAAGATAGCGCACAAAAATGTCTCCTTCCAGAGCAAAGGTAAGTGAGCTAGAGAGAATTTAGGAGCAGCCATCTTCAAGTCTTAACCAACTCATGTACTTAACTGTTTAAAGCACAAGTACTTATCTATTTCTGAAACAAATCTGACAGTTAGTTACCTGGTGTTAGGCTGAGTCCAGAGATAAGTCAACAGCTTCAGCACTTAAACTACCAGAAGTCAAAGCATTTAATTCCCTAGCTAGAAAAGACTGAAAAAAACATAACCTGTGAAATACTGAATTTTAAATATTTATATTGATACTAAAGAAAAAATAACTCATGTTTTCAAAATGTTTTACTTTGGTACTCAAGAGAAATGTATATGCAAGCTTGCAGCAATGCAGATAGTAAACTTCATATGCCGTCAGCTCTTGAGTGATGGATATGAAGTGACTGATGCAATATTTAATATTACTGGAAAGAGCTGAAGAAGGGGAAAAAAAATAAATCTAGTATGCCTATGCTTTTTAAAGGACGGATATTACTCTATTCATGTACATGCTTGTTCGGAAGACTTTGCAGGATGTTTTGGAGAAATTACCTTTCTACAATTTATAAATTCTGACTTACATTTTGAAAATGCTGCTATACAATCTGTCCATGAAAAGTACCGGTTCTGCCCTCAGAAAAATAGCATACTTCCAAACTGTAAGTGGTTTCTTATTTCCCCTTATTAATAACCACACAGAAGATATAAGATGACAGGTAGATTAAGTCTGTCAACCTCCCTCTAGAACACAGGAGTACAAACCTAGGGCATGTAAACTCAAGAGACTTTGAAGCAAGACAGCAAGCTTTGTAAGGAAAAAAATAAAGAAAGACCTAGGAAGCCTACTGGTGTCACAGCAGCAGACAAGAACAGAGAAAGCAGACAGAACAGGAAAGAACGGAGAAACTGTGCTTCAGAGGAAGAAAAACCTGCAGAAGAGAAAGGATTCTGCGCTCCCTCAAGGCACCAATCAGAGCATCCCACGCAGAAAACCCATCAGCTATGTCCCTCTCAAAGCTGAGGAGACAAGTCAGTTTTAGCAGATGCTCACCTCGGCTTGGGTTAACTAAGGGAAGATGGAGGGACCCAGTCAGAAATCAGCCGTGGCTATACTGGGAGACAACTTGGCTTGGGTAAACAACTCCATGATTAGCACAAATACTTAAGCCCTGTCCCCACAGATACCATTTGTAAGCTGTGGAGCCACCCAGTTTGCAATGCGTTAGGGGCTGTCCACACACACGCCAAGGTCCACAGCATCTGTACTGGCTTACAGAACCACTTGCATGTAGGGGCTACTGATTCAGTAAGCTGCATATTGAAGTCGGGTTCTCCATCCTACTTTAGTTGCTCAACTAGTGACCAGCAACTCAACTACATCTTCTTTGTAGAAAGAGATGGAGAACAGCCTTCAACTCTGACAAAAAGCAGAAAAGGACATCTGCTAGAGCAGAGCGAGCCAATGCCAAAGCAAAGAGACAGTAATGATTCTGCGATCACTGATGAGACACAATTCATACAATTAGATGATCAAGTCAAGTTCGGGGCTTTCCCAGATGAAGAGGGCAGCTGAACTCCTGATCAGAGCTATGGCTCTCGGCTTTGTAAAGATAGTGCTTGTTAGCTCCATTTTCAAATGTATGCCATCATCTTGAGTGCACGGTAAAGCTGGTGGTGCAGAAGGAGAGTGATTGCTATTTCTCATATTCTTGTTCCTCTTGCGAAGCAGCTGAAAGTCTGTAACCTGCTGCAAGGCACCAAGAGCAGTAGCAACAAAATGCTACCCAACAGATACTCAGCAGAGTCTATGAAATGAGTTGTCACTTCAAATTCTTATTAGGGAGATGTTTGCTTCCTTTACTTTAAAAACATGGTTTTGGCAGTCTCAGGGAAATTAGAAAGACCGAGCCCTGAGATATTTTGGGTTGAGTTAAGTCACTGGGAAGAACTACACAGCAGCTGTGTTGTCTGCTCCCTGGATAAGCCACAATGTTGGTGTTGACAGATGTCAGCTCCAAAATGTTGACAGGAAAGTTGTGTGATATATCAGCCTAAAACATGTCAGTGCATGGCTGGATGTAAAACCACTTGGCATGGCTTCTTACACAAAATGTAAGCTTTAAAAAGATTTCTTTTGCTTTATTATTGGCACTAAAAAAATTACACAACACATTATTACTGGCATACCTAATATTCATATTACCAAAAACAATACAAGAAAAATCACTGCAAAAGAACAATCGATGATACAGATGCTCTAAAACAAGTTATATTATAAAACATCATTCTAAAATACAAGATTTAGCCAGTTGCTTAGTTCTTTTTTCCAGTGTCCTAAAAATTCTAAAGTGTCTCTATCCTTCCAATCAATGAACAGAAAAATTGAAAACACGTTCTCTTACACTGCCTGAGTTATGCCAGGAGGGATTCCTTACCTACAGTTATAAAGTGCTTGTGGTTGGTTATAAAATAAAGGCCCTTTGTACATAACATCATAAATGTAATTCTATCTAGCTCTTACTTTCAGGTTGATCACTCAATGCAGTTGCAGAAGTGATAGGCAAAATAGGTTTATTTTACAGTACCAGTTCCCAAGAACTATAGATTACACCTGATTTTAGCACAAAATAAAGATTATACAGGCCTAAATTCACAAAAACTCACTCTCTCTCCCCACAAAGCATCTCCTCAACCACCACAAAAAATACCATTAAACTGGAACTCAAGTCAAGTTTCTTGACATGAGATGGGCATTCTCAATGTGCTTAGACCCTTCTCTGAACTAAGGCCTCCAACCTGTACTTCAGAAAAAGTAAGGAGGACGTTCTGCGGCTGTTCTGACATTGGGAGAAAAACCACAGAGCCCCAAGATCACTACCAAAGCACACAGGAGTTGCATTTCTTACATGAACCTGGCCAATCATGTTCCAAAATACCACAAAACAGCTAAGTGGCAAGCCAGCATCTCCTGCATTGTAACACCTGGTCACAGACTAGAAATACTCCCATCATTTCATAAAGCAGCTACAAAATAAGATGTGCATGCCTACTGCAACTGTGTATATGTACGTACACAGCTGCTCTTAACTCAGCCCTGATAAAAATTAGAAATTGCATTATAATCTGCCACAGTTTTACAGGACGCTTTTGGCCATGCCTCCCATTGTAGCTGCTTACCAATGCCTTGCGACTCAGTTCACCTGGTTTCCCATCATCGACCAAGTGAACACCACAGTCTCCGTATTACACAACATTTTAAAACTTTGAGAGGCAAATATACAAGTAACCTGTAGCTATCAAAATATTTGCAACAAATGGACAGCAATATCAGAAATCATGTTTGGCTATATGCACACCCATTAGACGCGAGGCTTTTTGTATTTTGCTGCTTTCAGTGCCTATTTAGTGACCTTTACCTAACTGGAAAACATGAAGAAATGTTGAGTTACAACGAGCTGTGTTCTGCAGGCACTACAGTACCAGGCCAGGTTAAAAAGTGCAGTGAAGCATAATACGTTTAATGAAGCAGCTATGTCCTCAAGAAAACACAGAACTTGGAAATGGAAAGTTGTACTCTGGGGTATCCAAGCCAGCTTTTAAACTACCCTTGCCATTTTTGCATACTAGTTAGGAAAGGCTTGTGTCTTTTCCTTCAATCATAAAACTGTTACTCAATGACTTCATTTCGCAAACAACAAAACCACACGGAAAAGTTAAAGCTTCTTATCAGAAACTAAACAACTATTCAAAAAGTGTTGTATCTAAAAGAGAATTAAATAAACCCAATGCTTAGCAGAGATTTGTATTGCCTGCGCTGTCATTCCTGCCTTTTACAATCTACTCTGTTTTCTTATTATGTACTTTGCTAGTATGTTTAGCTCCATCCCAGTGGCACAAATGAAAACAGACTGAAATTTCCATTATTTTCCAGAAAAGTGCCACACTGACATCAAAAGTCTAATTGCAGCAAGACAACACAGATCGTGAGTGCATGAACTGCTGCTTTGGCAGCGTAACTGTTGCTCCAGTTCCTTCTCTCATTCTCACTCATTCCTGCCCGTAGCACGTTACCTTCC
>NW_009648539.1:1738924-1794396 GCF_000708025.1 Charadrius vociferus
TCCCTACACTTAAGTCCACAACACCTAGCAGAACTAGGGGCATGGCAAAACGCTTGATTCTTCCTCTATGCAAGATTTACAAAATTAAGATAAATAACAGACACCGCCTCAAAAGACAGAGTTTCTAATAGACAGAGACAGATTTGCTTGGCAATAAACCTCCATTTTGGAATAACACAAAAAAGGCACATTGTTGCAGGCACTAACAATCTTGATAAGCTAAACTATATCCGTAGCAGTAGATCATGCAACTGCAGATTCAGTTGAAGAACTCTGCAAAATATTCCTAAACTTCCACTTCTCCAGTGATGTTCACCTAAATTCTACCATGCAAGGCTACCTTTCATTTAACATTCACAAAATGTATGTATGACGTTCAGGTCATAGTATACCTTCAGGACATTATATATGTTGCCTCTTCTCAAGAGAGCTAACTGATCTTCCATGGAGTTCCAGGGAAAAGAAAAAAAAAAAAAAAAAAAGAGAATCTTTAAATCATGGATATGTGCTTCTTCAAAAATGAGACAGTAACATCATTGAGAGCTGTGTATCAGTAAGTTTGTCAAATAATAGTGCTGCAACTGGCAGGACAGGATATAAGTCATTCTTAACAATGATCGTTTCCTTTGTCACTTTTGTATTCTGCATCCCTAGATTAAGTACTAACAATGTGGCTTTCATGAAAGCTGGAGAAGTTCCTTGTTGTTTTCTTTTCAGAGGCCTCCATCAGTCTCAAAGTTTTTAGCTCCCATCCATTGTGAGGAATTTTACATGCACAGCTTAACACCAACAGATGAGATGCTGTGGACAACCCTTATCAGCAGCAAGAATGCATGGAACCAGTTTGCCCTCTTCAGGTGGGCAGAGATCTCCTGGACCTGCATTCAAGCATGTTCCAACACCTTCCAGAACTCACGCACAGAATCACAGAATGGTCAGGGTTGGAAGGGACATCTGGAGACCATCTAGTCCCGTGTCCCGTCCGTCCCCCCCATCAGAGCAGGGTCACCTACAGCAGTTGCACAGGACGGTGTCCAGGCAGGTTTTAAATGTCTCGAGTTGGAGACTCCACAACCTCTCTGGGCAGCCTGTTCCAGTGCTCTGCCACCCTCAAAGTAAAGAAGTCCCTACTCATGTTTAGATGGAACTTCCCATGCTCAAGTTTGTGCCCGTTACCTCTTGTTCTAACACTGGGCACCACTGGAAAAAAGACTGTTCCCATCTACTTGGTACCCTCCCTTTAAGCATTTATAAGTATTGATATTAATTCTTCTTAACTGTGGAGATTTTCCAAACCTGTTTTCATTAATACAGAAACTCATATACATACAAGCAAGCACCAGGCTTCTTGCGCAGAACGTGAACGTTGAATTTTGCAATGCCATACTGGCTAATGGATACCACCTGAGCGAGACTACTGCCATCACTCCCAACAGGGTTACGCCAGACTGAAGCTGGGCTCCTGTTACCTCTACAGCTTCAAGCTCTTGAAAATGTTCCAGGAACTCCTACATCAGTTCCTTCTTCAGTCCCTGCCAGTCATGAAAATGATTCAAGTTTTCCCCTTAATTTTCAGATAAATAAAACAACTCTTTTAAACAGCAAGCTAATCACAATCATTATTTCCAGTTTTCTTGTATACCTCATATTCTCAATTTAATTTTCATCTCTACAAACTAATTACATTCAGTTTCTAAAACGCAATATTCAAAATACCCTCTGCTTGGTAACTTCTATATAGAGTAATTATTCTTATGTTCCTGTGCATGTGTCAAAATCTTATTTAAGGTGTAAGAATTTAAAAAAATGACAGAGCAATGGAAAGAGAGACGGCTAGAGTTTTCCAAGGACACTTTTCTGTTCCTCTCAGCTTCAACAGCACAGTGCTACTGCTGCTCATGTCACTGATGGAGAATTTCAAAAGAAGTTTCAAACAAAAGGATCCCATCCCTAATGCCCAAGGCAGACAAAGCCCCTTTGAAAAAGGTTTGAGATGCCTCAAACACATTATCCAGGTCTTTGAAAAAACGCATTCAATCTATTTTAAAACTTTAAGATACTGAGGGTTTGCAACAAAAAACACTGAATTCCAACCCAAAAATTTGCTACATTTCCCATTATCAGTTCCACGCTATTTTGCTATGTGCTCCCTCCATTTATGAAAGGCATTTAAAAACTACTTCTGTTGATGGAGAAGCTCTTACAAATTGGGTTAATACACACGATATCTTGTCTTTATACCAGTTCTGTTTCATTTTGAAAAAAGGTTCCTCACCACACTGTGGTTCTCATATTTTATAACTGAACTAAGATCTTTTCAGGTCAGAATATAACAGATAAAAAAAACCTAATGGATCCACAGTATGCTGCTAGTCAGCTTTTACTCGTCTGTAAGGTATTCCTCCGGTGCTGAGGAGGGAGGTTCAAGCATGTGATAAGAGAGAAAACAAGTGACACATTACTGTGCCCATACCACTGACAGAGGCTAACTGCATTTGGGAGCAAGGTGATAAAATTACAGATTTCATTTGGGAAACAAAGCAAAATAAAACCCAGGACAGACAACCCTGTGCAAGAATCAAGGCCTTCCCATGAATACCGTGAACTGGGAAAACCCCAACAAACTTAAATTCATGTACCCTACACATAGTGGCAGAGGGAGGAAAGGCTATGCGAGTGACCTGGTACTCCGTAAGTACTTCAAGACACTGCCAGAATGAGAAATTCTCATAAAACAGCAAAGAATTTGCAAAACAAGTGAAGACAAGACACAAAAATATGCTCCAGGTGAATATTTTCAATTTGAAGCAAGAATCCTGTCACGTGTCTTTCACTCTGTGCACATTAATCCTGAGAGCGTACACAGGAAACCCGAACGTGAATCACATAAAATTCAGACAAGTAGGGACAGAGCTATGACTTGCTATTTCCTCCACCAGTCCCACCCCAGTCCCACAGAGGAGGGCAACCACCACCACATCAGCTGTACGAGCAGCGCAGTGGCACACACAACGCAAAACTGTGAAGATCAATACAAGGATCTAAAACCACACTTGGCAACACGCTGAGTTTTGACAACCTTCGGAACACTTGACCTGAAACTAAAGTTATCAAAGCACGTGTGCTGCCTGCTTTGAAACCAGGTGGCTTTTCTATAGTGCCACTGCAAACAGCATCTGGCAGGCACATTGATGGAGGCAGCTCTTGACCTCATCAATCAAAGAGGAACCGTAACAACACTCGATGAACAAAACCAAAAAGAAGCACTTTGGACATCAAGCACAATAGCAAATCTCTTTTGAAAAAGGTGTTTAAGCAGATTTCCAGAACAGTCTGAAGAGTGACAGCTACCAATACTGATGCTTTCACAGTGCACTCATCACCTTCATCCTATCTAGACTGAGTCTTTGCTAATTTACTTTCCTTTGAGCACTCATTTTAGCCACATACTGAACAAGCACAAATATTTCACTCTCTATTTTTTTTAAGAAAAGGATGTGGTTTAAGTCATAAACACAACGTTGATGCTGCAGTCTCAACTCTCAGTGCACCTCCTTAAGGGCTTCATAAACAGATTGAACAACGGCAGTGTCTAACCCCAGCAGACTAGTAATTTTCAAATGCCACCACCTGAGGTCCTTCTGAAGGGTAATAACAAAAAAAGCGTACAAAAGCAATCCTATTTCCTTCTGCTAATGAAAGCACTTCTATATTCTAGCATATTGATAAAATCTGGAAAGAATTCATATAGACATCTAATACACCAGAAAAAAAGATTTAAAAAGGTCATCTAAGCATCTGTGCTGGTTTTGGGTGGGGTACAGCTAGTTTTCTTCATAGTAGCTACTGTGGGGCTCTGTTTTGGACTTGTGCTGGAAACAGTGTTGATAACACAGGGATGTTTTGGTTATTGCTGAGCAGTGCTCACACAGAGTTGAGGCCTTTTCTGCTCCTCACAGTGTCCCACCAGTGAGCAGACCGGGGGGGCACAAAAAGTTGGGAGGGGACACAGCCGGGACAGCTGACCCCAACTGACCAGTCCATGTGACATCATGCTCAGCATATAAAGCTGGGGGAAGAAGAATAAAGGGGGGGACATTCGGAGTTATGGTGTTTGTCTTCCCAAGTAACCGTTAAGTGTGATGGAGCCCTGCTTTTCTGCTTTCCTGGAGATGGCTGAACACCTGCCTGCCCATGGGAAGCAGAGAATTAATTTCTTGTTTTGCTTTGCTTGCCTGAGTGGCTTTTGCTTTACCTATTAAACTATCTTTACCTCAACCCACGAGTGTCTTTATCACTTTTACCCTTGCAATTCTCTCGCCCATCCTACCGGGGTGGAGTGAGCGCGTGGCTGTGTGGTGCTCAGCTGCCAGCTGGGGTTAAGCCACAACAGCAGTTGAATACTCGATCTATGCTAGAAGCAGAACAGAGATGCAAAAACTAGCAACTAGTTACAGAATGATGCTCAATAGTTAAGAGGGGAAAAAAAGCCGAAATAATGACTGTTAAAAAAAGTGCAACATAACAATCCACTAGTCAGGGAGAAAGGATTACAAGTATTTTGGGCTCTTTTCAGGCAAAAATTGCCTTTCAACCTTGTACACAGAACTTCTCATATAGCAGGTGTGAGTTTGGCAGTTTGTAATGAATAAAAAGCAGAACATTTGCCACTGCCTGAATTCTTAGAGATCCTCGGCCTTGAATCCTCCTTCGGGGGTCTACACAGGACTGTCTGTGGCAGCAAACCTGTTGATTTGCCCCTTTTAACCACAGGAAGAGGGAGAAGAGAGGTGGAAGAGGTGGCAGCTCTCTGCGGGGAGCACAACGCAACGGGTACAGCAGCACTACAAACTTTCCTCAAAGCAACGCGCGAGGATTTCTGCAGGGTGCTGGGCTGCACAGCCGCCTGCGTCCACGTTTACAAAGCAGCACTGAACAGCAAAGGAAGCAAAGGCACCGAGAGCGCTCTTCAAACGCTTCCTTCTGGGCAACCTAGAAACAGCTGGCCACAAAGGCACGTGTTTGGGAGATTTCACCATTCCAAACCATGACTCAGCGCAGAAGTTACCTGATGTCATGATACTCAGAGGACAGAGTACAGCCTTTTCCCAGACTCCCACCAACCACCAGCTCTATCCTGCTGCATTTGCCTGCTGCTTATGGAGGTTTGAAAAAAAAAAAAAAAAAAAAATCATGCCTGAAGCAACGTCCAAAACTGCTTCATCACACAAAAGGATGCCTGGAGTGGCCCAGGAACAAAAAGATACTCAGAGTGTCTTAAATGAGTAAACAAATCAAATATTCAGTTAAATATTATTTTCTTCCCCCCCATAACCTAGAAGGTATTTTGAGAGAAATATATCATAAAATGAAAATGATTACAGAGCATCTCAGAAATATTCACTGTAAAAGTGTCAGGCATAAGAACGATACAAAACTATTACAAATAAACCAGGCTGCCATCTTCTCGGCAAAAAAAACCCTAACCCATAGTGTCTTGCCCCCTAGCTGTGAAAACCTTCTGGCTTTTGCATTACTCCCATTGCCAGTGGACAGGTATTTTTGACGAAAAAAACAAAACCAACACAGTTGACACCCTGACTCTGCAGCTGGCATTACCTTTTTTTTTTTTTTTTTTTTTTTTTTAAGAGAAAACAGATAAGGTTTCATTTGTCAATATAAATTGACTCTACGGGCCTGCAGAAGTGAAGTGGAACACACGTGACTATGTGGGCTACAAAAAGCTGAAGCATAATCGTGCCAGCAAAACACAGAGAGAAGGAACCCAGCACCCCACACCACAGTTTAGCTCTGCCAAGTTCCCCAGCTGCAAACCAGATTGCAAGGAGGCCAGAATTTCACTTCTGGTATTTTATTCTTAATTTTAATTCCATTACGTGCAAGAAACGGTCCTTCAGTGTGCAAAATAAATATGCAGCATATTCAGCTGGGTCATTTCTATATGTAGTTGAAGACTGGCTTTACCGAGCAACAAAAGTATCTTTTAAGTGCTTGCTTTGGGTTGAGCATACCACAAAAAAAAAAAAAAAAAAAAAAAAAGGCTAAAAAGGTAGACAACTTTAAATGACTGTCTTGCTGTTCTACTCACAGCAATACTTTATACTGAACCAAATCCCCTCTGAGCTTCATGAGTAGGAAATACGCCCAGAAACAATTGCCACTGCACACCAAAAATGGACTTTCAGTTTCTTGAATGTAATTTCCATTTCCCAAGTCTTAGCTCATGAGGAAAGAAAGATCACAAAAAAGCACTTTAGATTCAAAATAACATCCCTTCAACTCCCTAAAAACCACCAAGACATTTTAAGCATTTAAAAGGAAGGTTTTGCACTTATTTGCCAAGAATTAAAAGAAGAATTAAATACAACACCAACCAGTTCATTTTAGAAGGGAATTTTTCTAATTTACTGATTTGGAAGGAAGATCATTTTCACTACTTCAGGTCACTCAGCAGCCTCTAGCTTTGTGATTTTTTTTTCTAGGCCAAAGCTAAGAAAAATTTTAACAAATTGCCCAATACTAAAATATATTTTATTTACCTACAAGACCTGTAGGTTCAAAGGGAATTTTGACCACAGTACCGACCAATGCATTTGGTAAACATGATAAAATCATCAAATGTTACTTAAATCTCGTACAAAAGGGTTTTGGGGTTTTTGGGGGTGTGGTGACTTGTTGAGAAAAAGACACCTTTGTTTTTCAAAAGTGGCATGGTATTTTAACACAGAAAACACGATGTTTCAGCTCCTCATTAGCTTGTACTCCCCTGTGTCCCCAGCCTCATCCCATCCCCTGGGCCCGTGTCCCCCCTCTTCACCATCCCCTCAAGCTGGGCTGCTCCGAACGCTTGTTGGGCCCTCAAGAGCCCAACACGAGGAACGAGTGGTGGGAGAGGGGCTAAAAATAATCCTTCTTAACAATGGAAGGGAGAAAGAGGGAGCAAACTGAACCAGACCAGCTCTCAGATCTGATCTGCCTCACAGGGTCCTCACCAGTTTTAATGGTTTAACAAGGTTTGCTATGCAATGTAAATTATGGACTTTGCAACTGAATGACACAAGCTTTTCCTCTTCCCTGTTTAAGAGGCCAATATTAAATGCACGATCTTGAAAGAAACTGAATTTTATTACTCTCTGCTCCCAGAATGAACGCAGGTCCTCTGTGTAGTGTAAATAAACGTACAAACACCACTTAAAAGAAAATATTTTCAAATGTCAAGATTTATGGGAGTGATATTTACAAAATAATCAAAACATGATTGCCCTTTTCAAAATGTAAACAAAGATTTATTTTCAAATAACAGTTTTGAAATACAGTAGGCATGGAAGTACGTTTTTTTAGTTTAAAGGAAACTGACGAAGACACAAAATAGATTGTATAATTGTAAGACACTGGTATGACACCTTTTAACTCCCACTTAAGTAAATTAAAAAAAAAAAAAAAGAAGCAAACAAACAAAACGTCTCTATTCACTTAATCAAGGATCACTTTATCAAGATACTAATGCGTCGGAAACAGTTCCTCACTATAAGACTATATAAAGAAATATGCTACAAACATTAGATACTAAGTCTTATTAAAACCTTGAGTCTAATGAAGACTCACCAGGAACGTTAGACACTAAGCAAAAACTAGTATTTGCTGAAGGATTATTTTCCTAAACCCTCTATTGAATAAATTTCTGCCTTCAGCCCTGTTGTGCTGTTTCCAAGGTTCCTCTTGTCCTCATCACCCTGCACTCTTTGCTTGCCAACTCCGTCCACCACTTCCTCACTTGCCTGTGGGTCATCATCTCCCCCCCTCATTGTTCTCAGTGTAAAGCTCTCCTCACCAGGCTGGCCAGCATGTTGGCAAAGATGCTTTTGCCCCACTTGGTCTGGTAGATATAGTCTCTTTGGAGCAGTCCTTGATCGTCAAAGAGGGTCCTCATGGTTATAAAACCCAAATGCCTATTGTCAGCACCAGCTGTGCAGCCAGTCGTTGACCTCCAGGATCCCTGCAGTTCTTCTCAAGCCCTATACTGCTCTGGGAGGATCAAGGAGAAAACCCTTGGCCTCTATGCCCTTGCTTCTCAGCCCCTGAGCCATATATCCATGATTGATAGGCACAACACCGCCCCTTCCAGTATCAAGGGTGCCCACGTGCAAGAGCAACAAGGGGATAATAGTCCAACGATTTAACAAGCTCCATCAGTCTCACCACACCACCATAAATCCAAATCTCTCTCCTAAATGAGAAAGTGCATGAGAGAGACAGAGAGCATGAGCAAAAATGTAAATGCATTTTAAGTAATGACCTTGGATTTAAAGATACATGAAGGAAAGACAATTGGGAATTATCTGTTAGCATTTAGAACTGTATTAGAGTACCTCAAGGTGCTTTTTTCTCAACACGCTCAAAAACCAGAAGTTACCTCCTTTTCCCATACCTCACCAAAGTCAATGCAAGAAGACTTTCTCACAAGAATTAGTCACCTTTGCAAATCTTGGAACAAAAACATATTAAAAAAATTAAGAAAATTCGAGGTTCCCCACTTTTATATCAACAAAACATAGGCATTTAAGAACTTGGATTAAAACCCTTTCATCATTAATTATTTTTTAAATGGAGATATGCAGGCAGATTGTACTCCAAAATAGGCAGGCATAAATAGATTTTAAAATAACTCAACTGGCAAATCGGTATCTTCCCTGTGTTCTTCTTTGAAAAAGAAGCAATATCAGAGATTTTGGGTAGTAGTTACATGAACATAACAATGCAAAAATTGCAAAGGAAAGCCATAACTTAAAGTAGGATCATCTTCCCCGGCTCCAATAAAACAGAAAGCTGCAACTCAGTAAAAAAAGGGTTTCACCAATGATGGTTCTTGTAAAACATTTTTACACTTTTGTAGCATAAAAGGTTTCTTCCTCCCTCAAAGAAATCCAGTAAATACAAATTCAACAATATTCCTCTGGCACTACCGCTAAAATACATTTTAAAATACTTCATTTTAAGAGACAGACTTTGTCCATCAACTCTCAGAAACGTCAATTCTCATGCAAGACAAAAGGAAGCAACAGAAAGCTAAATGCGAAATTTTGATATCAAAATCACAAGTCAGGAACAACTACCTTTTCAGAAAACCACGGTACTGTCCCAGGGATTTCTTTACCCAACGTCCAACTGTGGGCCCAAATCTGTCAGACCTTCCTTTCAGCGGGCCACTGTTAAGTCCCTCGACGATAAACCAAATGTCAACTAGTAGATAATTGTCAATAATATTTAAGTTAAATCACTTTCTAAACATGAAGAAATCTTAGATATTTCTCCATGTTCTCATAAAAAAAAAAAATCATCCTAGAGCCAAAGAACAAACACTGAGATGCATACAATACTTTTCTGAATATTTTTAAGAAAGCAATTTCAGAACATCTACTATAATCAATTTATGATTTTGCCTGAGGGATTTGAAGATGAGCAAAACAAAGATACCTTTCCCACTTTCACTAGCTACCTTACCAACCACAAAATGCAAAATCTAAAGAGAAGATTAACTGATTTCTGAAATATTTTATGTCAGTCATTTTTCAAGAAACTGTCTAAACTGAACCCCAAAGACTGTCATAAAATATACAATAAATAACACAAACCAATACACCTAATTAACACTAAAACAATACAAGTCAGGAGAATCTCAAAAAAAGCTAACCAAAACTGATCCACTCCAATAACAAGGAAAAATTACACAATGCCTCCAACACAAATAGAAACTGCTCCCATTCACTGCTTGCTTTGACTTCAGCGTCCATATCAGGAACAGAGGAGCAGACCCTTACTGAGATGATCATTTCCCTTTCACAACGTTCATATGCACTAAACAACGATCATAGTTCTTTATCATTATTTTCAGAGAAAAAAGTGATTTGAAAATCATTAGGAAGCCAATTCTTCAGATATCTTATACACTCTCTCTAAGTCTTCTGCCAAGTACCCAGCCAGTACTCGCACAGTTCACTCACTGTGCAAGAACGTTGAGGCGACAGGAAACCTGGCATTACATAAAAATTGCGATTTTCTTTCTTTGATGGCTTTTTTCAGAAGCAAGCAATTTTGTGATGCTGCTAGCAGCAAGAACTGCAACTCCAGAGATTCCAAGCAAGAGGCTCTACTGAACTCATCATTAAAAACCTGCTCTGTTTTTCATAAAGGTGAATACCTTCAAAGCAAAGTTTGTCAGTCACCTCTGTGTAAGCGGTGTTACATCAATGATTTGTATAAAAACAGATACCCCTTCCCATGATCTTGCTCCTTATTCTGTTTTGTTCTGTTTACTCCTTGTTCTGTTTTTATTCTTATTTTGCTTTCTAAAAGCAAAACAAGAGAACAATGCTTTCTTCCACACTTTAAGCCAACACAGAGGCACTCTCCCAAAGACTATTGTACAGAGGTACAATTGCACCAATATGATTAGAAGAAAAATGCATCATGTGTGAAGCTAGCAAGCTGAAATACTAACCTGCATGCTCAAATAGCTGAACTTCCCCATCTCAGAAGGAAATAAAAAAAGTCTCAGAGGGAAAAAAAAATTGGAAAAAAATACAATTGTTTACCCAAACATGCCCAGAGAGATGACATTTTAATTGTTTATTTTCAGGCAACTGTTCAGTCTGCGTTTAAAATGTCTAAATTGGCATTCAAATTGTACTGACCACTGTGAGGGTGGAAACGACAACAACAAAAAAAACCTAACCCTGAAGAGCTAGCAATGTTAATAAATGGCAGAGGCCAATTTCATTAGTTGCCCTACAACTGGTGTATGAAGGTCCTCTAAAGCAAGAAGCAAGCTACAAGAAAAATAGAGGATGCATTGTTTCATTCAGCAGCAATAATATCACCAACGTCAATACTTACATATGCAGTCTTACTAGTGCTTATCCAGGTCTTGGGGACCTGTACCTGTACCAACAAGTACAGGTAAAATGTTACCTTTTTTCCCCCCTATAGATCACAGAATCACTGAATGGTCAGGATTGGAAGGGACCTCTGGAGATCATCTAGTCCAACCCCCCTGCCAGATCAAGAATTTAACACACCCCTAACTTTCAGAAGTAGTAACCTGAAGTTAACTATTGCTGCCTACTGCCATCAGCCAGTGGGAAGACAAACCCTGAGAGCCCGAGGAAATGACTCAGATCTCACACTTAATGCTTCTTCAGTCCCAGGTGACACCTGATTCATCAGCAAATACACACTATTACTCACCTGAAAATAGGGGAGGTTTTCCTGTAGAGCTAATTGCTTCCATTTAAGCACACCAAAAAAAAAAAAAAATCCAACAAGAGACTGTGATCGGAAAGCATTTATCATGTCTTCAGATGTCCAATATGATAAGATATATGCTCCATAATATAAATGTCTCATAAGGCTGTTACCATACCTTTTGAAAAGCATGAACAGATAATCTAATCATTGAATAACATGCCACCTACACTATACATAATCCTGTTCTTCAGCAGCACTTTTTGTTTTGTTGTTGTTTTTTAAAATGGAACAGTTTACAGGAACAGTATTGTTTTAAACAGTTGTAGCTACCATTTTCCCAATATATAAAGTCAAACAAAGAAACCAAACCTGAGACAGACCAGGCAACAGAAACTTCCAACTGACTCTAAAAATAAAGTGTCCATCTTCTCTACTATTAATGTAAAAAAAGTCAGAAGTGATGACAATGAAAAACTCATGTGCATGTACAGACGGGAGAAATGGTAATACCAGAAATACAACCACACCTGTGAGCAGCCACCTTATCACTCAGTGAGCCAAAAAGCAAATAGAAACTGACATTTAAAAAGATGATTCACAGTCTACCAGAATTTGATTCATTACTGTGCTTCTAGTAAAAACTCTGTGCACCTCCAGGAGAAGAAAAGTATCATGGTGGTGGGAGGCAGGAACAAAGACACATCTGTATCATGTTGAAATTCAAGAGCTATACGTTAAAAAAAAAAGTTATTTAAATAAGCGCTACTTTAGCACCATTCATAGTCATCATCTGTGCAAGCCCCAGGCTCTGTCGGGGAGAATGGAGCACAAGCAGTGAGCACTTCTATTCCCTGTGTAGGTCTGTCTCAACCTCCAGGCAGGAACACTTGTTTCTCTCTTCGTCGACTTCCACCTTTTCCTCCAGTGCCTAGTTTTCAGATCTTTCCTCTTTTTCAGCTATTTAATTAAAAAAAAAAAAACACAAAAAAACAAAAAAACAAACCAGCCTTAGCTTAGCCAGGCAGCATTGCCTTTCTTCTGTGACCACTCAACACTAACTATACTGTTAAGAGTTACCATAAACCAGCTAGTATCAGCTTGGCAAGTCTTTGTGAAGCTGCGGCCAGTGTCCATCTTTTTAGCAAGGTTTCAAGCAAGCAAGAATCATCATTGAACTAGAAAGTACTCTCCATGCCTCTTCTCTCTTTTGTGTGGATCTGTCTTGAAAGAAAAACACCTCATCTCCAGTAATTTTTTGTCAATTATCCCAAAGTGCAGTACTTTGCTGAAGTATAAAAGACTGTCAAAGGTAGGGTACATTCTGTGCTCAACAGAAACCTCTCTGTCTTCAGTGATAGATGCACTAATGCATTGGTAAAGTGAGAGCCATACTTAATACACAGCATTTCAAATGTTCAGCTGTTTTTATCTTTTTATTAAAAGCAGATGGCATTACAGCTTTAGCAGTAATTGTTCTCCATGGATAGAAGGGGAGTGGGAACAGCCTGCTTGGATTTACCAAGGGCAAATGGTATCTGACCAACCGGATAGCTTCCCGTGATGAAATGACTGGTTCTGTGGAGGAGGGGAAAAAACATAACATCATATCCCCCTACTTTAGCGTGGCCTGTGACACAACCTCCCACAGTCTGCCTCTCTGCCTTTATAGTCAAACAGAGAGGATAATGTTTGGGTAGGTGGAATACAAGGGGTGGATAATTGGTTGGTCCACCAGGCTCAGAGGATTGTGATCAACTGCGTAAGTCCAAGCTGCAGTCAGTCAGCAGCCGCATCCCTCAGGGATCAACACTAAGGCCAACATCATTCAATGTCTCTAATAAAGGCCCAGATAATAACAAACTGGGGGACCGGTCAGTAGACTGAAAGGCAGAGCTGCTATCCAGAGGGCCCTTGACAAGCTACAGAAATTAACTGACAAGAATCCCATGAACATCAATAAAGGCAAATACAAAGCCCGGCATCTCAAATGGGATAACCCCACTTGCCAGTACAGGCTGGGGGTCAACTGGCCACAAAGTAGCTTTGCAGAAAAGGTTTTTTTTATTTTTTGCATCCATTTTCACTAAATAACTGTAAATGATTGTATTGCAGATGTTTGGGAATAATGAAGAGCTCCTTAAGTGCATGGCAAAGGCAGACACCCTTGGCAAAAAGGCTTAACCCAAGCTCTCCTAAACTTGGGCATTTGAGAGAAAACATGCACGCGAGTGCCTACAGAGCAACAAGAAGGGGGCTTGGAAGAACAGATCTATACTTAGAGTTCTGCTGACAAATTTTCTCCCCTTGCCCTGCTTTGCTTCTTCCATAGACTTTAAAGATGCCTTGCTTGGAGTCAATACTGTCACCAGAGATGACAGCCTCCCGAGGGAAAAGCTGTGGCTTTTCAGTTTAAAACCACTTGAACATCACAGCTGGTCACAGAGAGTTACAGAAAAACAGGAGCCTGACTGAGCAGTGAAGAACTTGAGACTGATTTCTCCCCAGAGGGAAAGGTTTCTGGCCTCACAGTGAAAATGGGTGGACTGTACGAAAGCCTACATAAAAAGCTCAGATACTAGAGTCTCTCAAGCATAGGCAAACAATGCAGTCAGACAGAACTGTAGAACTATACCCCACCGAAAATGTCAAGAGATTTTACAATGCCAGGAACAAAAAAATCAATGTATACAGCTTTTACAGTGATGATGTCAGTAGGTTTGGTTTTGGTTTGCTTTAGGTGTTTTTATAATCATCCAAAGCAAGAAAAAAAAAATTAAAAATGGATTGCCATGAATGAAGTTAATTTTGGAAGGCTGACAAGTTGCTACTGTCATGTGGATAGTATATTGTTGGCTATTGAAGAGCCCAGGTAAATAACACGGTATCAATTCCCAGCTATAATGCATTTCTCTGTGATTAACAAATAACATCCTTGGATTCAGCTAAAACAACATTACAAAAATCCAGGAAACCTAACAACTAAATATGCCTGATAGATATTTATGCCACTTTTGTAGAAGAGTTGTGGTAGTAGTTACTTATCAAAATTTATTTTTGCACATCTTTTATGTATGCTGACATAATGATATAATTAATACAAGAACTTCACTGAAATAAAGTTCTACATGGTCCACAATGAGCAAATCATACAGCCTAACAAGTTATTATTATTCACATACGTGCCCACCCCCAAATCTTCCAAGTATTTGCAGACTCATACAGCCTAACAAGTTCATGCTACCTTCTCACTGCAATAATTATTCACATACGTGCCTACCCCCAAATCTTCCAAGTATTTGCAGACAAAAAGTAGCTTTGTAACAGAGAAATGAGTTAGAAGCTGTAGGACTTCATGACAGTTCAACAGCCCATTTTTATCAGCATATATAGGTCTCCAGCTCAAAGCCCTAGTGTAATTTATACCAGGTTTGACTTAAAGGAAAGGTTGATCACTAAAGTAGAATCTTTTTCAATACGTAAGCTCCATGTCAAGGTTTTAAGCTCCATGTCAAGGTTAGACACATGACCTTTCCAAAGTAACATTCCTTGAAAATAAATCCTTAGAAAAAAACAAATCCTCTGATTACCTCTAATTTTGCACAGAGGTTAACACAGTTACTAGAGGAGGTGCAGCTCAATGCAAACTTCTCCTTGTATTATGAACACCCAATATACCCCTGAGCCACAACAGGCTTTTTGTTTGTTTGACACTCAACATTCCTCTCCCTGAAGAAAGATACTTCAGAGATTCCCCTGAAGCCCATGATGAAGACCATGGAGGTTAATGGTGGAGCAGATATCCACCTGCAGGCCATGGAGAACCCCACACCACAGCAGGTGGATGCCCGAAGGAGGCTGTGGGAAGCCCATGCTGGAGCAGGCTCCTGGCAGGACCTGTGGCCCTGTGGAGAGAGGAGCCTACGCTGGAGCATGTTTGCTGGCAGGACTTGTGACCCCGTGGGGGACCCATGCTGGAGCAGTCTGTTCCTGAAGGACTGCACCCCATGAAAAGGGTCCACGCTGGTGTAGTTCATGAAGAACTGCAGCCCATGGGAAGGACTCACGTGAGAGAAGTCTCCCACGGGAGGGATCCCATGCTGGAGCGGGGGAAGTGTGAAGACTCCTCCTCCTCACCATGCATGATGAGCTGACCGCAGCCCCCATTCCCCATCCCTCTGCGCCGCTGGAGGGGAAGAGGTAGAGAAAATAGGGAGTGAAGTTGAGCCCGGGAAGAAGTGAGGGGTGGGGGAAGGTGTTTTTAAGATTTGGTTTTATTTCTCATTATTCTACTCTGATTTAACTGGTAATAAATTAAATTAATTTTCCCCAAGTTATGTCTGTTTTGCCCATGATGGTAACTGGTGAGTGATTTCTCCCTGTCCTTATCTCGACTCATGAGCCTTTCATTATATTTTCTCTCCGCTGTCCAGTTGAGGAGGAAAGTGATAGAGCGGTTTTGGTGGGCACCTGGTATCCAGCCAGGGTCAACCTACCACAACATGCAAAACAGACTAATTACATGTGAAAACCTCTATATCTATATGTAGATATAGATACAAATAAGAATACACACAAATATATCAGGGTCCATAATTATGGTGCGGTATGGAGGGGATGAGGTAGAAGGGGAATACTACCAGGCTGCAGAGAGACTCCAACTCTTCAAACTACACTGTTGTTGTTTTTCCCAAGGTTTTTCTCACATATAGCCCACAGCAAATCCCATTACATTAATGTGCAAAATCTATGTTAATGTACTACTTGGCTGGCAATTTTAAGTGCATAGACGTCATGCAGTTAAAGACTGCATTTCCCTCAGCAACTGTTACTTAGTAACCCTCTCCACATAAATAGAATTTTACATTACTGCATATGTGTTGTGAAGGCTAAAATCCATGCTTCAATTCTATAGGCAAGCAGGAAATAAAGGAGTCATGTGGGGAACTGTAAATCAAACTTGCACCAGCTATGTTCGACTCCTTCTCTAGGCAGAGAATTTAAATGGAGAGAGAAAACCTGTGCATGAACAGAGAGGTATTTCCACTGCCATTCTCTTGCTGGTATTTCATCATAAAAAAGGAGCAGGTACAACTTAAAAGAACTCAGACCTCGGCCAGGCTTTCTGGTATTATTCATACACTGTGCAGTGCAGACTTCAGACATCAGCACAACAGTCTAGGCAAAGCTCTTCACCTTCTCCCCTAGAGGTAGCATAACCTATTTTCTACATAACTTGTAGGTAGAATTGGTATTGTCAGATCTACAGTCAAAACATCACTAAAAAAAGATGTGCAAAACAGATCCAGACTGAAAAAAAAACCAGGTGGAACATGATGGATAAAAAAAAGCAAATTAGAATTCATTGTCTCTAAATACAAGAACTTAAATAGCTGTCTTGTATTAACTTATATATTTGATCCTTCCCTTATACAGGCTATTTGTGAATTGACTGACAGCCTATTCAAGCAGCTTGAATAACTATCAACATGGGACTCCAGAATCACTTTAGACCAAGAGACTGCCTTTTCAGCATTGAACAAAATAGGTGGCCTACTGGAAATACCTAGGCATCTTTTTAATTCAATTTCCTACCACTGCAAAGGACGTAGTCATCCTTACTTTGCTTCGTCCCATCCTTTGCCTCTAGCACCCCACAGTTTTATTTCCTAAAATGATTTCTTGTAACAAAAGTGGATTGTCGTCACACAAAAGCAACTGATTCAATTACATATATTGCACTTCATGAACAAATATATTCACATGAAGAGGTTACATGTAAACTATAGTTGCAGTTATTACACTGAATGATTAAGTATAAGCATATAGATAAGCAAATACATTTCATTTTGCAACTCTTTTAGCAAGTTTACAATCCCTCACAGTCTAGCACATCTTCCAGAGTGCAGCATTCAAATAATATTTCCCATTTCTTCCCAGCAATTAAAAATAATTATCCTAAAAAAAGGATTCTGGAAACTCCAGCAAACCAAAATAGTGTCCCCTCAAAATTCCCCCCACAACTCGTCCCGTAACACGTAACTCAACAGAAAAGTTCTCCTTGTAAAATCCCAGAGAATCAATCCTTCAAAGTACCAGTTCCTACTTAAAGTTTATTCTCTGTCACAACCATACCTCAATACTAACAACATTGTAACAAGCAAGGTGTCCTAACTCAGACCAAAAAGTCTTTACTCCTGTTAAGCATCAGGCAACTTTTTCTTTTAAGAAAACAAAAACCAGCTAGGAACCATTTCAAGGTTTGAAACTAACCACGCTAAATTGTGACTAAGAATTCCAGATGCTCAGAAATGTCCCTGAAGTCCTCATTTCCTTAAAGCCACAAGACCCCACTTGGCAGCGCAGCAGCAGAATTGAGAACGGAGCAGGAGACTTGGCCAAGTCTTACTCATTGATTGGGACAATTAACTGGCCATCTGGCTCTCTGCACGGAAGACAGCAGCTTTGCACCTGCTCCGCCAGCCCACGGTTCATAGCCTAATTGGTTAAAGCAAGCTGATCAGGGCAAAAGCCAGAACAACTTGTCAACTGCCGAGACCAGTGCTCAGAAGCTGGAACTGAAGCCAAGCCCCCGCTGCTCCTGGTGGAGCCATCTCCCTTGTGGGCTCCATGTAAGACATGTTCAGAGGGTCTCCTGTCCCTTATATATAGCAGCAGGAGGCTCAATCAGAAGTGATCAGAGACACACAGTCTAGTTGTTACAAAGCCTACATGTCAAGCCCCATAAGCTTCCAAAACACCATAGATCTTTTATTCTCCCATAATCAGGTGACTCAACAGCTGCAATACAGTGTAATTACAGCATTAACTGCATTATGTTATTGCATTATAAACTCTCTCTGCAAAATCCCAGAGTAGAATCTGATGCCTGAGAAATCTCGGCATCCCTTTTCAAAGGCAGACATAGCACTTGCTCCCCTGGCTCTTCGCGTACTTCGAGTTAAAGGTCACCAGCCAGGACACCTACACAATCTGGTGAGAGGGTATTAGAACCCAGGGCTCCCCATCCCGCCTGAATGCATCCACTGAAAGGGACCTTTCGGACTCCTTTCCCCCAGGGTCCATAAACTTTCACTTTTAGATGGTTTTATAGATCATTATAGGGCCTATATAGCATAGCATAAGAGAATAATAATAAAATAATAAAGAACAGACAAGATGCCAGAGAAAAGGAAAAGGGTGCAACAGGCAGAAGAGGTACACTGAAGAAATTCCAGAATGGAGTCATGTTCCCTCTCCTCCCAGGGAAACTGCAGGAAAGTAGAACACAAAGCACTGATGTTAAAGCAAGAGGAAAAGGTGTCAAAGCTTAATTTTAAATAGGTATTTCACTTACTTTTTTTTCTACTTACCAATACCCTTATTTACAAGGCAAGAAATTAGCTGAAGGAAACATAAAGAAAACGCTCTTAAGAATTATACTTTCTTGAATTGTAGGAAAAAAACCCCCAAACATTAGGACTAATTTCTCAGGTAAACTAATCTGCAAGAATCCTAAGGCTAAAATGTTGCAGGTCCACATTTTCAGCACCTACAAATCAATGTGCTTCATTTAAGTCAATCTGAATGTAGTGGATTACAGTGGTTCAGATCCACCTCAAATAAAATATCTAATGTAAGTTTTCTCTGAACGCAGATTTGATTCTGAAAGAAACTGAAGATTAGCACCACACTACAGGACAGGACCTCCTTCTATCAGCAAGTATCCTGCAGCACAAGGCAAGTTAGTTCTTTCAGTGCAAAAAAAGTAAGTTTTGATCTTCATTATGTACAGCTTTTGACCTAGAATCTCATCTCGTGTCCAAGCTCCAGAAGTTAACACTGATCATCCTAAACACACCCAGTTTTCTGTGCAACAGCATACCAAAGACAAAACAGCTGTTATTTTATGCAGTGGGTCTGTCTCACTTACTGTGAGCTCTGAAGCCTGTCCTAGAACACTAAGACATATTTATCTGTACTATACCACATATTTGTTAAACATAATAAAAATCTTTAATTTTTTAATCAATACATAGTAGTAGTAACTACTGAAATAATATATTTTTATGAGATATAAACTTGAGATTCTCAGTGTCCCACATTCACCAACCTTTCACCTGCCAAGTCTCCAAAAAACAGGACTGTGGAATTTCAGACATTGGGTTAAAAAAAAACAACCAAAACAACAACCAACCAAACAAACAAAAAACCAACAAAACCCAGAAACAAACAAACAAAAAACCTGAGAGTGATTATTCAGGCTTTATCACTGTGCACCATAAGGCAAGATTCACCTGTAGTAGAAAGCTCTGGCTCAATGTTAAGTAACCATTTAGCCTGTAGTTCACAGGGAAGATTAGAATGGATAGCCAGACTCCCCAGGGTGGATGTCTACTGGTCTTGCCATATAGTGAGCACATCTGCAGCCATACAGGGATGTAAGCAGAGCATCTATACTTGAATATACCCGCATTTATATGTTGGGTTTTTTTTTTTTAATATACACTTTTATGTTTTTATATATGGACACACGTGTACATATATATGCATGCACACAAGGTATTAAAGTGGGATTTAAAGTTTTTTGTACAGTTTCACATCACATTGACGAATTTTAGCACATTTCCCCGAAAGAAGTCAACAGCGATTCTTCTGGTTTCTGCACAAAACAAATTCTTTTACAGGTATAAGGTACAAAGGCAAAAAAGCAACACAACTTCATGACAAAACACCATATAAATCACAATTATAGTTGGTCATAAGAATAACAGGAGACAGTTTTGATTTTCAGCTTTCAAGTATTTGCAATGGCCCTACTGGACTGCTTTGTAAAGCAACATACTGTGACAGGCTGGGCTAGTCGCTGAAAATCACAAGTCAACATGAAGAGACAGCTAGCTGGAAGAGAAAACCATTTTTCAAGTGGATATGTGTTGTCAGAAAAGTGCAAATTTTCTCTCTTTTCTTCTATGGTGTTCCCACCTTCCTGATCAGACTGCCTGTTTGCTGGCAGTCTCTTCCCTGTTTCTGAGCATGCAACTGCCCTGTTAGCAATTAAGTACTATTTCTAATACCTCAGAAAAATCAAAACACAGCACTGAATTCAGACGGCATCAGAGATGGAGATGCTGGCAGAAAGTAACATGCAGAAATAAACTGGGTTTAAGGAGTAGAAGGAAGATAAAGGGAGGAAGGAAGAGATAGTGTGTGAAATGCTAGGAAAATGTGCTAGACAGACAAGTCAGTTAAGACCACAAAACCAAAAAAAAAAAAATAGTATCACTAAATCACTCAGATTTCAACGTAACAGTCTTAGACAGTACCTTTTCAACTGAGACATTTCCAGTATATTGGGATTTCCATAACTCATCTGAAAACCTCAGCACTACCACACAGTGAATCCAATCCTGAAGCTCTTAGAACAGGAACAACTGAAGACCCGAAAATGGTGGCTATTGTTTTCATAATAAGTGACTTGTTTAACGATAGATCTCATCGGTGATGGACTTGCTAAGATATCTGGCTCTTAGGTCTTTTCTGTGGTGCTTGAGCTGCACAGAATTCATGAGCAAGCTGAGTGCCCTCATGCCTTGGTAAATAAATCTTTCGGTTCTAGCTAAGTCCAGTTACACCAACCTGAATGTAATTCTGTGGCACCGTGACAAAAATGCAAGATTCCCATTATTGCCTCTTCTTGATTACAACTGATGCTCAGAAGTCCGCCTAATTATCCAGGGTAAGCGGTATGTATTTTGTAGCTTTCAGCTCTATGCAAATTTTGATATTTTTATGGCCCCATCCACGGGATGCTGCACTGAAAGATCAGATTGTTTTTAAGAGTGAACCTTATCTCATCGATCAAGAATAAAGTCATATTACTCTGCTTAAAAGGTTTTCAATCCTTTTGCAAAAACCTTTTTTTTTTCCCTCCAGCAAATGCTACCTAAGTATTTCCAGCAGCTTAGAGGGCATGAGAAAGTTATGTAAAAAGGAAAAACATTCCGTGACATTTTAGCTCAAAGTGGAAAAATTACTTTTTGAACTATAGCTGCGGACAAGTTAAATTTGCTTAGCGTGCAAGTAACTACAGTTACATAAGAAATACATCTTCAGCTTCTGAAGTGCAATAAGAAGCTACTGTTAAAGTAATAGTTTGTATGGGAAAGCCCTGTATCTTTTTGCTTCTGACACCCATTTCACATTTGCTGAATTTACAAATGACAGCAAGACTCAACATGCCTTAGCAATGCGGAACTTCTCTTTTCTCATGGCAGAAGATTTAGCATCAGACCTGAGCAGAGCCGGAGTTTTGGCTTTGTACCAATGCCTAGTGTAAAACCATGTCTCACAACTAGTTTCACCGACCCAGCTGCACAGTCAGTTACACCATCAGAAATACAAGCATGTGAAACCGAGAATTAAAATAAAACATGGTTCCAGCATGCTTCTTCCCAGCTACTGCCCAGGAGCATCAAAGACAACGGAACTAGCATTAAGGGAAAACAATGAGGACAAAACTTCAAAATGCACTTTTACTGGGGTTTAATACTTTAATAAGTGCTACAGGACAGATTTACCAGATACTATCTTAGATACTGGAAATTCTGCTGCGGTTTGGCCCTGCGTACCCATAGGTAAAGCTTGGCAATCTCTCTACTAGGGAGAATGCAGTTCACTGTAACTGATTTTACAGATATAACTGCATTCTCAGGTAATACATTGAACACAGAAGTTTTTTCAGGCTCTTCTCAAACATAACTAATAGAAATTCTAGTTTGCTACTTTGACCTCTCTCACACACTTCCAGAGCAGGTGATAGAACGTATCGTTGGGTGCTGATCTATGACCACAACAGTAAAAGCACAAGAAGATTATGTGAGCAAGGAAGAAGACATTGCTCTCTTTCAGGATCTCCATGTCACTTACTGTTTCCTCAAGATTTAAGATACAAACAGCTTCGACTTCATTTTTCCAGCGTGAAGATGCTAAAGCAGTGAACAACATTTTCAGGGTGAAGTATGGGCAGACCCTTATTAGAAAAGCCATCCCAGCAACTAGAACAGTTCACAGAGAGTTAACAAAGAATGGGCAGTGCATTACACCCCTGTTCTTCCAACTCCTTGCCAATTTAAGTGGTACTGTCATTCAACTCATTTGACAGGACATTTATCTAGCTCTATATCAAAGCTAACAAGAAGGGAACTATAGGAAACCACCACAACAGCACGGTGTCTGAAGCACAAGATCTTAAAAAGTACAGAGCGTACTTCCCTATTCTTCTTGTCAGTTCTGCAGTCTGAGGGTGGGAGAACAAAGCCCAAGACTGTACCTCCTCCCCAGCCACAACCACAGCAACTGCGCTTCCTCCTTCTACACTCATGCAAGCGCAACTGGCAAGACCCAAACCAAGAAACACTAGTACTTAGCAGTTGTGTGTACAACAGAAAAACATGCTCTCAACTTATTTCACGTAACCTTTACCTACATATTTACTCACGTTTTCACTGAAACACAGATCTAGTGACATTCTGCCAAGATTATACAATTCAGGCAACTCTTTAAATGCTAGCAGAAGGTGCCGCGGCACTGACAAGAACTTGCTCCTCACTCGCATCTGCCTTGCTTCCCACCTTTAACTCTTCCACCAGTTGCTCTGCACAGAAGCCTCGCTACCCCTTCAGTGGCCTTCACGTACATGCAACAAAGGGAAACAGGGAAATGTAAAAATACCAGCTCTGATCCAGGGACAGTTTATCTTCCATACATACTTAAGATGAGCTTAGCATATTTTAGACACTAGAAGGATTAAATATTATAACTACAATTGACCCTATTGAATTCAGTACCTTAAGAGTTTAATGAACAGTCAACTATTCAAACACAACTTGGATTTAAATACATAAATTGTTCCCTTTAACTTTATAGCATAGCTACTTGCCTACTTAAACATTAGATATAGACTTCCAATACCATACTGAATGATGGTCTTAAGGTTAATTTTCGAGGACAGATGTCTTAACTATCGCATACTTGGCATTCTCAGAGGCTTCAGACAGCACAGTCATTTCTGTATCACTATAGTATCATCTCACTAGCTGAAGCACATTAGTGCCTGAAGGCTCCACTCAAGGTCTCCATGCACTACAACTAATACAGAATGACACTGCATCTGTCCCAACAAACAATCCAGTTGGACAGGATGAAGGTTAAGAAACAAAATAGGAGGATAGAGTGAGCACAAAAGGATTTGCTCAAGGCCAAATCTAGGTTGATGGTAGAATCTGAAGAAAACAGACATCTATCAAATTGAACTGGTCTTGCTTAACCTGACTGCCCAGAAACTTCCCTTCACACCTCTTTCTGCCTCGTCCAAAAGCAGCACTTCCTTGTACCAGGCACTGGCTTAACCAGACACTGGCTGGTCGAGACAATTTCTACAGCATGTAACCTATAAAACCTAAAAAACCCCAAATCTCTCACAGAAAATGCTGGTGCTCTGAACATCAAATTACAAAGAGTACACCACTATAGCCCCTGTGCTCTTTATTGCTTTACAGCAAAAGGTAAAACTTTGAGACAACACACAATTATACTAGAGAACAAAAATAGTGCTGTGCAACTTTGCTAGGGGAAAAAAGTGAAAAGGCTGCACTTCAATTAAATTATGTATGGTAATAAGACTATTTATTTAAATGTAATAAAATCAAATGCCACTTCTGATTTTTTTTTTTTTTTTTTACAGAAAAACATACCCGAGCCTTCAAAATCCACATAATCTGTATGTCATGTATCTCTCAAACTGTCAGTATTAAAAAAAATATACCTCTATCTTATAAAAATAACACTCCAGAGCAATTAACAAAGCAAATAAAATTGCTTTATCTGCTGTTTTTTCCCTTTCCTGATATTTTATGATGCATACCAAGAGGAAGCACCTGCTAAAAACCACACGTATAGCTCAGGTCTGTAAGCAGTCTCAACCATGAGGGGCAGGGCATCAGATGACATCAATGTGAAAACACTTTTGCATCTATGAGGTGAACAATACAACTACTGTCCTGAGCCAGGCATCTTCAGAATTTCACCTCCCTCTCATCAGGGAGAGCCAGAAAACTTTCTGCCAACATTATCAGGAGTAAGGCTGTGCAGGGTGCAAATTTCTGAACTTCAGCAAGACAACTGGGGAAAAAAACAAAGGAGAGAACAGAATCTCCTCAGAAGCAGTGTAGAAATGGTTCGATTTATTGATACATGCTCACCGTAACAATTTAGCTTGAATTAATCATACAAAGTTCCCCTTAAACACTGAGAACCAGTTAATTTATTAAAATTATCAAAACCACTGCAAAACACATTACAGAATCTAGGTATGTATAGGGAAATTAAAGGCAAGATTTTTTGTAAGTTTACTACAAAGCAAGACTTGGTCCTTGTTAGCAGATAGCTTTTAGTTCAAACAAAATGTTAAATTGTAGACTGAGTGCCTTATCATCAGTACATCTGTTTTCCATTTTGGCCTGTGAGAAAGCAATACACTGTGGCAACTTAGATTTCCCAAAGTTTTTCAGAGTTAGGTAACAGAGGTAGCAATTGGTTTTGGTTCCTTAGTGTTTATTTACAGCACACCCCAAGTATGTCAAGGACATAAAACAGGTAGATGATCCAGGATTTCCAATAAACTAACATGTTCCAAGCCTGTATAAGTTCTTAAGCAATCCCTTGACATGTGAGGGCAGTACATTTTGATCTTTTATTATAGGTCACAAGCTTGGTTTCTAGCTCCCTACAGTACCATGTGACCCGAGACACATGAAAATCAGGCTCCATGGACTTGGTGCACTGGGTAGTTGCTGTGGAATAGACAGGACAATACCAGAAACCTTCTTTCCAAACCTATCTTCCCAAACAATCAATGAAATTAAGGGACAGTTTGGCAGGTCGCAAGAAGGTTCAAAGATTTTGGGATGGCAATATATGTGCTCTGCAGAATTCTCAGAGGGAGACAACCAAAACAAAGAACAGCAGAAAACTGTATTATTGTGATACTTACAGGTAGCTTTAGTCATTACAAAAGAGTGCACGGAGCTTCATAGCTTAATGGTGCCACGTTAACACAGATCAACTACAACTCCGAACAAAGACCAATAAAACTTCAGTCATCTACTCTGATCTACTCTTCTACATTTAGCTCTCTGAGAACTTAAAGAAACTCAGGGCATGAAGGACAGCCCATTCTTTTTGCTATTGCTGTTCTTAGATATATTTATGCAAGTTTAAACCCAAGTATTAACACTTAGAACAAAGTTAAACAAAATAAATACTTACACGTTTACTAATGCATTAAGCAGACTGCTAAGTCTAATACCATCTAATGTAAAAAGAAAGCTAAACTGCTGGGTTCATTGAATAGTTTTTACGTATCTTACGAAGCCATAAAAAAACCCAAACAGATCCATTAAATACAAGAGAAAGAAATCTGACAGAAATGAGATAGAGTATGTTATTGCTTTGAGTAAAACAATGAGGGTCTTGCAACTATTTTTGGCATTATTTAGGTCAAATAGACCAACTATTTTTCAAAGCATCCAATTAATTTCACGCATCTCCTATTGTTTATTAAATAATCACTGTAGCATGTCATATTTATAAATCAAGAAAAGAACAATATTTTGAGAGAAGTATCACAGCATGGGAAGCTATCTCCTTGTCTTTTGCAAATTTCCCAATTTGGAAGCATCTTGGTGTCATGTTAGACACTTGATGAAATGATTGCTTTCTAGATCTCTATTTGTAATTTTATAATTCAAATAACCAAATTTACTTAAAGTAAAGCAAAGCTAGACGTCAACTAAAAAAATACCCCCAAACCACCCCAACCATAGCAATTGCTGTATTATAGGATGTTCATTGGACAACCAAGAATTACGATTACTACAGTTTGGCAACAGTCTCTCTAATGTCACTAGACATAAAATAGCCATCTGGAGAACTAGTCTATCAGTTGAGGAGCCAGTACAGTGTTTGTGCAGCAAACCTGACATCACAGGTTCAAAGCAGCTGGCTAAAATTATGTTGTTCTTTGGTACTATATTTTTGGAAAAGGAAATACAGAAAACAGCCTGAAGTTACAAGTAATGAATTTTAGAAAGACCCTTAATGAGATATTAGTCTCTTTTATTGCAGTTCTATTGCTAAGGGCGAGGAGAGGCAGCCCAGCATTTCCACCGTAGTCTCTGCAAGCCTTCAGCAATTGTCTCCCATACCACACTAGAAGACTGGTGGGAAAACAGTTCTAATTTACAGCTATATTGAACAACAATGGAAAAAAACTAATTCAGTTTAAAAAAAAAGAAAAAGATATATGACATAGGGATGACATATGGTTACTACTGCCAATAAGAACTTTAGTGCTGCCTGTAAGAACTGAATCAAGATTGACTAGTTATGTGGAATACATAGTAGCACCGTAACCATGTATTTCCTGATTTTAAATCTGTGGCCTTATCATTTCTTGTGACATGATTACTGTCCTCCGTGCATAAAGGGAGATTTTGATCCAACATTGCTTATTTTAAAGTTTAGGGGGTTGGTGTTTTGGTTTTTTGTCACCCTAGAAGGATGAGTGAGGGACAGAAGATATTGCTACAGAAACAAGTTCCCCCTTCAAAAATATTTTAGGTAAATGAATATTATTTGATTGCAGAATCAAGTATTCTCCATGAGCTAATTAGGAAAAAGAAGGAATTAAAAAAATTGCAGCAATCCATTTCCTTGTGGACCTGTCTTACACACTAAGTGCAGACTCGTGGTCACCTGACTTGCTCACCACTGCAAACTTGCACCTATTGCGTAGGCTACTACAGTTTGAAGAATCTTTTCCTTTTTGAGGCCCCACGTGGCCATCAACTCACTCACCTGCAACCCAGATGCATCAGACACAGATGATCTACGGTGGGAGAAAAGTTAAGATGTGTTTTTCTCACCAAATTTTGTCGTCAAAGACCAAAGGAGGGAATACATGGTGCACAACAGCCCATCAAGGTCTGCATACCTGCCGTATCACACCTGCAGGACCTCACACCCTTGGTCAGAAAGGATCAAAATATCTGGCTAAATACATCTGTTTGGTGCATTTGACTTTGCTGGATCTGCACAGCTGGGTTTTCTAGAGGCGAAGTCTACAGGACTGGTCACTACAAGACCACGGCTTGGGACTCATGCTATTGCTTGTACCGAAACTGAAACTTTGGGCCACAAAACCATTTTGCAAAACACCGCATAAACACAAAATAAAAACAACAACAACTCTTTTCCTGCTGTTTTCTCCCTATTCCTTCCAGTGTGTTTATATATTTTCCTAAAGCATATGGCAAAGAACTGATTTCTAGTTTGTATACCTTTTAGGCATAGCTGCTACTCTGCCACAGCAATGTAAAATACGCACATTCCTCCAGATGAAGCATAGAACTATCTGTTTACATCATCTGTCCAACGCAAAGGGCAATAGCTTTATACAGTGTGGGCACAGACTGTAAACTGTTATTTTTGGGCGGGGATGGGTGGAGAGAAGTTAGCAATAGCTAGCAACAAGAAGCATCTTTTTTTATATATATATAGAAAGATGTCTCTTTTTTAAGATATGTGTGAATTCTCTTCCGGTACAATGTAGAAAAACAAATAAACAAGATATTATCACAAGGCCAACAGAATACCACATTACGTGCAAAATATACAACAGTGTCAGCAGAAGCTTAGAAAGCAAATACTAACTTTTAACGAACATTTTGATAGTTGTCATCTTTTTTTTCCTGGGGAGGAGATTTTTTGAAGTTGTATCTCCTCAGACTGAAAATCTATTCCTTTAGAATTCTCATATTTTACGTGTTTCCATATAGTTTCTTTCTTATGGATAAAGCCAATGAATACCCAAATGGAAAGCTGTCACCACGCAGAACATAATTCAACTAACTGGCTCTTCAAAAATTTCTGCAATATCATGCTTCTAAGGCTCATTTCACTCATTTACACCATGACTGAGAGGCCTTCTGTCAGCTATAGATCTGATGCAGGAGAACATCACATCTCTCTTAAATCCAGCACAGCAAAATCCTCGTTTGGCCACATCTCATAGGACCCTCTTTAGAAAAAAAAAAAAAAAAAAAAGGTTGTCATTTTATAGTGACAACTACAAAATAGTAACGATGAAAGTGATCTGGTAAACACACTAATGTACTAAAAAAAGTATAAATTTCATAATATACATATTTCTGAAGTGGCCTTGCCTCTTCAATTTTCTACACGTACCTTGGTTGACTTGTCAGCACTATGTTCTCGTTTTCCCACATGGTTCCCCATGATGGATCACCAGAACTTCAAATTCTGAAAAGATAAAACCGAAACAACATTTTTGAAACCAATACATTTGTACTGACATACAAATTAATTTTTTCATCTGACACGGAACAAAGCGATAGTTCTCATACAATAAGCATTTTTACAGTGCAAGGAAAGATCTGTGAAAGATCCTAAGGAAAAAAAAAAATATGCTTATCTGGTCTATTTTGCAAATCAAGTAATATCAGAAAACTTTCCTTCATCTAAAAAAAGACATAAACAGAGCAGGAAAAATAAAGTGTTTATTGTGAAATCTTCACATAAGCCAAAACTATATTAGGAATTAGGTGGATGCCCTGTCTTTCAATACTACACTTACAATACCAATACAGTGTAATATGCATCAAATGATCTGTAACTACAAACTTCCATAAAAGATCAAGTAAGTTCTTTCGAATTCACATTTTCCATTATATGAACAGCAATTACTGAAAAAAGTACCACATTAAACAGCTAACAATTTATTGTGGAGGTGAGAATGGATATGTTCTTTACAGCCCACACTTTCATGACAAGCACGCAAGAAAGGAATGCCAACTCTTTCTCTGTATTTTCTGGCTCATCCTGTTGTATCTCAGCTTTAACAGAGCTTATGTAGGTTAAACCACAACACTCAAATTTCAGCTTTTAGAGTACACTTGTGGTTACGGTACATATTTCTTCTCATAGAAGCACGTGTTTGTATAGGATCTTATACACAGCTGCTGCCTTCAGCCAATTTGAATGTAGTGCAAGGCAGCATTTAAAGTCCTGAAACTTAAAACTACATGCAAAAGAAGTTTCAAGTAGACTTTTTCCTCTCAGAATTATGAACTGAAATTTCAGTAATAAAGTCAAGTTTCTGGTGCTAACAGTAACACTTCATTACTTTGCAATAAGCAGAGGTATACACCATACAACCTTAGCATCAGAAATCCCGGGAAAACACTCTCACTATCAGAGGGCTAAGCCATTTCATTAAGCATCATCTTATGAAAAGGCTTGGGAGAAAAGGATAAGCAGACTTTTGCTGGGATACAAAATGCATGAAGTAAAACAATAGGCTATTAACCTGTTACACTCGGTAGAACATATAATATAGCTATAACCCCAGCTACACACACTGATTTGTGTACCAAAGGACTGTAAAGATAGAGACTTTTATTACTTCTGACCCTCCATCACAGAAAAGTGTACTTTATCAAAAGTAATCTTTTCCTGTATTTCTACTGCAACTTTTAGAGAGACTGACAGATTTATTTCCTCCCTGCGCTGATGCTAAATTTTCAAATTAGTGAGGGTCTGCAGTGCTTGTTTGACTATTGACTGAATTTCATTCACTCTAAAATCCAAGTGCCACGTATTACAGTATCTGATTAAATAATTCCTCACAAATATCCATTTCTAAGGTCTTGCAAAGGAAAAATTAAAAAACATCCAAACTGAGTACGTATACTCAAGGTAGAGTTTATTGGCACACTGGATTTTTTTTTTTTTTTTAACAGCACTATCTATTGCATAAAAGATTAAAAGAAAAAAAACCCCTATCCTACCAAATTGTGAAATCAGCACAACCAATTCACATTTCTGTGAGACTATGAAAATTTTCAAGGAAAATACAAATAAATTCATATACACTGGGTTTCAGTGCTGAACTACCTCAAACTGGCCCTTCCTCCACAAATTCTGAACAGCAGCTCCTCTCACATCACCTACTTTGCAACATAAGGAAAACAGAATGGAATACAAAACTATAGCAAATGTCTATAGTGGAATATAAAGGCATCATGTTCTGAGTGTTAACTCTTCCAGTCATTTATCGAAAGATTAAATATCAGTCTTGATCTGTAATACACACATGTTTAAGTAGCAGAGTATGGAGCCAAAGTAACATCAGCAAACTAGAACTCTGATCAGAGTCCTCCTGCCTCCCCTTTGTCTCCCTGGTGTCTTTGGAGAAATGCTCCAGGAACAACCACCCTGTACCTATGAAACACTGAGCACAGCAGAGTCCCAGTCCTGCAATGCCACTGTAGAAAAAGATACAGATACAGACAAGCTTTGCTGTGAAACTAAGCCAGGTAAGTGTTTAAAAAAAATAATTTGCTAGCCAGTGAAAAGAAAATAAATAAAAACTTTGATGCTGCCACTCCATAGATACCTGAAAATGCTAAGGCCAGTTTTCTGCTCAAATGTCTCCATAAAGCAAGCAAACAAAATGAAAAGCAAGCAAACAAGGAAGTGCATGAAATCGCTGATCAATGCGCTCCCGATTCCCACGTGCATAATTCCTTCAGCAAGATGCTAACAATTACACATGGAAGGGAATAAAAAAGAAAAAGAGACTTGGAGAAACGGAAAGGCACAAAATTATTCAAAGTTTAGGAGTGTTGTTTCAGAGTACACCTACATCTGGGCCAAGTGTTATATTTCTCTGAAGGAACAGACTTAAAAGCTGAAAACTACTGGCATTGATTAAGCCTGAAAATCTGCACTTCTGTTTCTTTTATTGTTTTGAATGTGTCAGAGGGACAGCATGTGGTCAAAATTCACGATTGAACCCGTCTTATTCTCACCTCATATCCAGATATTAACACTAATACAACTAGATTTTACTTCATCTTTTCCATGCATAAATCAACGCAGACGTTTAAACACAAGGTAAGTTAGCTGTATGTCCCTGCTATAAATTCCTCATGTAGAGATAAAGCTATCTTTTAGGCAAAGGGACAAAAGCAACCAGCCGGATAGCAAGAATATCTTAAAAGGTACAAAACTGTTCATGCTACCTATTAAACGGAGAAAACTGTAAGTGATCCTTTGGGAATAGAAGGCTTCCAAAAAATCTGACATGAATTAGGAAAGGAAACGCATATTGCCAACTATTCTGTAGATACCTGATTAGGAAGTGAAAACATACACACAAACAAGCCCGTAAATGTTAAAATAACTCACAACTAAAAGACCTAATTTTTCACTTTAGCCTCAAGCAGAAGGCTGCCTGACTTGATTGAAAACTAAGCACATGGGTCATTTTCACTTCAAGATGCGAGTACATCCTGAAGTGTCAAGACTTACAACACTGATTTTCATTCTTACTGTCATGAGGAGACCACACTGCACAGATTCTACCAGAGCCAATCTTTATGCATTAAGTTGAGTCACTGACTTCAGTGGGATTACTCATTGTACGATCTTTGTAGGAACTTGCAGCCAACTATTCAACAAATCTGAGCTGGAAAAAGATTTGTATTTTCTTTTTCGTCACCTTCATAACATACAGGTTGCCAGACTAAGCAGCTCTGTATATAGTGAAGAAGCAGCTTCTTGCACTTATTAATGGCAGTCAACTGATGAACATTCTTGTTCGCAGAGGTGTCCGTACATGCTTTAGCACTGATAAACAGCCACAAGAACAGTCATGAAGCTCTAAAACAATGCAAAAACACAAGTACTGTAGAAATGCAGTAACCTTCCTTGAATCAGATGTGAATCACATCTAGCAATAAGCTGTCAAAATGGGCCTGAGCACGAGACCGAGCTTATGACCGCAACAGCAGCGTTTGTCAGAAACCTTCCTGGTGAAACGCAGCAAGTTTCGTAAATCTTCTGTGAGATGAAAGATTTGCACATGAGCTTGAGTCATAAAATGAGAGGCGACACTATGCAGGTCTGCAGGATCAGAATACATCACCAGCTCCCGTATAAAACTCCCCACCAAGACTGTAGGTTCCAGCATACTAAAGCCGTCAGAGAGGCTCAGGAAATAACAGGCCATGCGAGCAAACTGATTTAATGGGACTGAAAGTTGAAAACATTTCAGCTACCTAACAACTCTTTTGGGTGAAGTGAGTGAATTTCAGCGGGACGCTGTGAACTGCTCCTGCAGATGCCACCAGCAGAGTCACCCGGCTGCCTCAGCACTACGCAACAACCATGTACTGAGCTGAATCAGCTCTGCTGCCGAGACGCGGGCACTTCCCAATCGGTGACTGGTACAGAAGTAACTCCAGCTATCCAGGCTGCTTCAAGTAATTCCAAAAATAGCCCAGGGATTCTGCCTGGGGAAATAAAACACAGTGTCTCCTCCCATCAATCTACCTTCTTATGGAATCAGTTTAACAGGTAACTTGATGGAAGCTGAGACCAAGCTGCTTTCCCGTTTTCTTCACAATAGGAAGCAATATTCCAACTAGCAACAATACAGAAACGCCACTGCCTTACCCATGGAAAGAAACTTCTCATTGCTGTTTGCCAAACACAAAATAAAAATAAACCACAAACAAAACAAAAAGGGATAGAAAAACTCAGTCCTACGTATAACATTCATAAACAATACCTATAAAAATACACGTACATTGGGATCATGTAACTTATTTCTCTTCATCTGAACAGTTGATTAAAAACAGGGGTTTAGAAGCATATTTTTTTTTTTTGGCCCATTCTAGTCTGCCTGTTTAAATTAAATGGATATTTGTAGTTAAAAAAGAGGTTCTAATCATCTTCCCATACACACACACTGTCCTACAAAGAGGCTGACATTATGATTTAGAATTTTCATTCAAAGGCAGAAAAACACTTCTCTAAACTTTTTGAATATGCCGAGAAACGCAATGGTATCACTTTCTGCAAGTTACGCTGTTTTAACTGGAAAACAGCATTTTCTTATTCACACATGGGAGCCTGAGAAAAGTTCACCCCTTGTAATAGTCAGACTGTAAAGAGCATCCTTCCCCTGTAGTATCTCACAGAACATTGTAATTTTTGTATATTCTAAACATAAACAATAAACTTCAGCCCAGGATCTGGGTTACAATGCAGCTCAGCAACTGTGATTCAGGAGTTACAAGAGACTATAAGCCAATGCACCTGGAGCACCTTTATTGAACATTAATGGTTACTTCATATTAAAATACATAAAGTACCAAATGTAAAATCACAGAATGCTGCAAATGAATTGTTAAATATGATCCTTGAAGAGTAATTTAGTTATGTAAAATAAGGGTTCAATCTTACCTCTTCCCACACACTTAATTATGACTCAACAGACCTACACATAATAATAAAGGTATGCAAGTACTTACATATTTACAAGTATCAGAACATAATTATTACCTTGTCTAGGAGTACGTATTCACCACAGACTGATGCTGCTGGATAATGGTGCAGAGCTACCACACCAGATACGTTTCCCAAGTGCTCCTGGCCTTACTCATGTGTGGGAAGGGTAATCATAGAATATAAAGATATTAGAAGAATTTACTTAAAACTTCCTGCTAAATTGATGACTGTTCTTATCCAAGTAAACATTATATTTTACTACTATATCCAGATCTTATTAGACAAAATAAAAAACATAATTACTTTTAAGAAATATGCAAGTTCTCTAATTTTCATAGCCCTCTACAGCAGACACTTAATTACAAACTTGCCCAGTAAAACGACATGCAAAATACTGATTTTTTTTTTTTTTTCCCTAGTGTCAGGCCCAAGTTATGCAGCTTCCTAGGAAGCAACTTGACACATTGCCCAGCCTGGTTGCCAGCTAGATGGAAATCTTTGAGTGGAGTTTTTTTAGGGTTGCAATGTGATATACACCTTTGGAAGGAAGCCCTTCACTTCAGGCTTCTTCAAAACAAATCAAGACACTGGGCGTGCCTCTTCTATTTCTTCAGAATTCGCTCCTCGCGGTAACCTAGTACTCCAATGCACCAAGAAAAAAACGCTCTGGTGGGTGTTGGTGAGTGACCTGCAGCTAATTCCACCTGCACCCACAGTCAGATGCTTCAGAGACAGATGGGAGCAACCACATAACAAAAGTAACCTGCCTCATGGGCAAACTCCTTCCTAGGAATCCTGCCCTCTTAATTCAAACGTTAAATTATTTCATAAGATATAGTGCCTTATATGCCTTACAAGTTTCATCGTTATTTAATGCAGATTTAATTTTTCATTACCTGTGAAATTGTGTAATCCTTGCTAGATCAAACGTTATTTCACTTTTGACTTCCACAATGATACGTTTCTGAGGAACCCTTCCTGACTGAAAAATACATTATTCCAGATATATTTCTGTCATGAATGATCAAAACCAAGATTTCAGTGGTAATCGTAATATTTGTATCAGAGAAGTCACCAGGAGTTTAGTACCAATAGGTGTATTTAATCATGCTTGTAAAGTGCCTTGCATATCAGCATCCTGGCCTTCCTAGACATTAGAGCAATTTCCATATTTATAGACAACTGTACATGCCTCAGCAAGGATCCTAGACCTAGAAAACCACCCCTCTGAGAGACAGACCAAGTTCTTAAACACTATTTATCTGAGAAAGTACTCCCCAGTGCTAGCACAGTTGCTCAATATTTTACATACAACTCATATATCACTGCAAAGAACATCAAAATTATTTAGTTTTCACTACAATATTATGCAAACAGTACAACACAGGAGAAAGGCTACAACACCGAGACAGAATATGTTCTGGGAAGAACAATGCTGCAAGCTATTTCCTAAAATTGCCAAGGGGTAAGCACAGCAGATAGGACACAAGGTTTTGGGGTTTGTTTGGTTATTGTTTGTTTGTTGGTTTGGGTTTGTTTTTTTGTTTTTTTGGGGTTTTTTTTAAGATCTTTTCTGACTGCTTTGATTACAATTTTCCTCTCTGCATCACCAACAAGAAGGGTATTGCATATCATTTTTTATAAAAGCATGTGATTTTCAGGAATCTCACCTCAGCACAGCTAAGGATAGTCCAAACTTGATTACAGACAACAGCCTGTAAAAACAATTATAATTGCTAAAAATTGCTAAACCACATATATTTATTTTCTCTAGTTTAGGTTTCTCTTGCTTTTCTCTTCTTTCTTCCTTCAACTCACTCCCTTCTCCTTGCTAGAATACCATCAGTCTCATCCCACCCAGTAAAAAAAAAGAAAAGATACAGTTTTAAAACAAATTTCTCAACAGGGTTTTTCTGCTTCCCTTAATGAATAGAAAAACGCTCACCTAACATCACTTAGCACACACTGGTATCTATACTCCCTTATATAAACACAAATCGTCAATGATTATAATCAAATGGCATTAGCCACATGCTTACTGTTTGTCTTCAAAACACTATGCTCAGTGGAGCCCTGTGAACTCTATGTCAATCCACCTGCAGGGCCATAAGGAAATTTCCTTAATCACCTTCACTTTTAAAGAGAGGCCAGTGCATTTGATGGGGGAGCTAGGTACCACTCCAAGGACCTGGGGCAAGGAACAGATGCCCCCAGCACATCCACGCACCCCATCACACCATCCCTTCTGCCTGCTGCACTTCTACCACAGCGCCTACACCTAAGGGGCTTGACAAAATGTGGATTTCCTTGTATGTCTCCCGTGCCTTTGCCGAGATACTTGTGTCTCACAGCTACGCCTAGCCTAGGAAACAGAGACGACCACATATATGTCTAACATACACATGCCTTGAACCTATACCGAAAGGAAACGTTGCCCTCCTATGAAACTAAGATCGATTTTTGTATTTTTAGCTCAGCCACTAATATCAACAGGTTCATTTAATTTGCTACATACTATCTTTTACACACAACACCACAACAAAACAGGCTGATTTTTTTTTTTTTTTTCCATATTGGAGGTCTGTTTAGGTCTACATAGCATACAAAACCTAGGAGCAAAGACCAATTTTTCCCAACCCTCTGGAAAGGATCAGACACAGAATCATTGGTGATTTTCTTCCAGCATCTGCGTGCTCCAGAGACAAAACAATTTGACATTGCAGTAAAATAAATTCTCTGAAGAAAAAAAAAAAAAAGGGGGGGGGGCAGAGAAAGAGAGAGAGAATGGCTAAGAACAGAGACACATCATAGCTTCATTCTATATATTGCAAAGATATGCAGTAGACTCCTGAGATCATCAGTTTTCACTGTCATTGCTTCTGAAGTACCATATTTCCTTGAGCAGTACACCTCCGCAGCTGTGGACTTCACCTCTTGGCCTCATTGTGTCAACAACTAAAAGGTACACACTTGACCTAAATGCTAAAATATTTTTTAAAAAGATAAACCAGCACACAAGAATATATAACACAAGTGCAGTATTAACCAGGAAAAAGAAAATAGCATGACATTCAAATTCAAATCATAGAGGATTTCAGGCCAAAGCAATAATCTTACCAGTACCAGAGGGGAAAAAGCACGGAGCGATCAAGAAACCGTACCGACAAGTATTATTCGTTACATGGAGACTTTCAGTTTTTGAGATTAAGGCAGTCTGAAATCAGACAAGACCTCACATCTGTTTTGACATAAAAATGAAAAGAAAGAGTGAGAATAAAAACAAGATATATTTGAAGACTCACATTTTTTTCCTGTTCTCTGCTTAGAAAAACAACTCCTCTCCACATGGTGAAGGGTATATTCTCCCTTTTAAAGTGAGGTAGGTCACCTAAGCTTCCCAGTGAACACAGCCACTTTGATGATCTGCGTTTCATTAA
This sequence comes from Charadrius vociferus, assembly GCF_000708025.1. Lineage (NCBI taxonomy): Eukaryota > Metazoa > Chordata > Aves > Charadriiformes > Charadriidae > Charadrius > Charadrius vociferus. Next base: position 1,776,061 of record NW_009648539.1, read on the forward strand.
CACACTGTAGAGACTGATGACAAAATGCACACCTGCAGTGTGTCTAAACGCACATGAATCAAAGACACTGTATGCTGGCTCCTATCTTCTCATATTCAAGAGACTGACAGATGGGACAAGAAGATGATTCACCCTCTCCAGACACCGTTAAGTCTGCTGTGAGAAAACACTGAACCACTATATGCTTCTCAATTAAATAACTCAAAAAAAAAAAAAAAAAAAAAAAAAAAAGCCTTTCTCTTCTCTGCCCGACCTTTCCTTCTGTTCTGACTTCATATATAATCTATCTATACTGTAAACATATCAACCAAGAGATGGGTTTCCTGTAAATGCTCCTCTGTTACATTTGGCATAAATATTGATATTACGAAAGGGTCTGACTTTCACCATACTCCAAGTTGACTCCCTCTTGGCTCAATCTACTGCTGTAGAGTCATGTCCCTCCCTTTCCATAAACACACTGCCAAAGAGGCACAAATCCCAACCTTTCTTTTCTGACCTGAAAAAAATGCATCCTTAACTGTTTGCTTAGATTTTTAACTTTTTGTGCATTGTTTCTTACTTCTTTTTGCCTTCTATTTTACTAGCTTGATTTCCTGAGAATTTGTGCATGAGATTACGCTCTGAAAGTAATTTTTTAGGTAATTTGATGGACACTTAGTCCTCAATATTGTCATTTATGAGCGTGGTTAAAACACATAACAGGGTTGAAGGTTGACGTGACAGCCTGTTAACAGGTTACCATTATCTGCAGTCCACTAGCACAAACAAGAGAGTTCTCCAGCTTGAAATGGTTTGCTATGCAAGTTGCAAGTGACAGCTCATGAAGCTTAAGTAAGGATTTGTAAATTCCTCTGCTCCTAAAGCAATAAATAAATTTAAGAACAAAATGACTTACAAAGCTGTAGAGAAGCAATTTTTCTGTGCTTATGAACGCCAATCTGGAAACATAGAAACTATGACACCAGTTTGGGATTTTCTCTGGCAATTATGCAACAGTTCGCTCCCTCTTCTGAACAAAGAAATCAAAATTATGTTTTGCTAAGGATAATTGTATATCTGAGAAATAAATAAATCTATCTCTTTTTCAAATGGAGTTTTAGTCCAGGTATTTTGGGCTTCAGTTGTTTAGGTCAGAGGCTCAGCAGGTTACAGTCACTAAGCTGTGAGCTGTTGCACGTGGAATTTTAAATAATTGATGAGTAACAGCAGCAACCCGGGCACTGAAATCTGCATGAGAAACCACTTAAGTCTTTACATCACCCTAGTACAATTATTGCACTGTCGTGGTTTGGGCTGGACTGGCCACTGAGGCGAGTGACAGATGCTCTTCACTTGTGTGCTTCTTCAAATATGCTTTCAAGTACTCATGTCTCATACTCAAACATTGCCTCATTTTATCAAAATCTTAAATTTCATGTACTAATGTTGCTTTCCCAACCTTTATCCAGGCTATGTACAAAGACGGCATAGAAATAGCCATTACTGAATTACTATTGAAGAGAACAATTACAGTCCCACGGAAAAATTTCTGTTTGAATATGAGAATGTATGAAATGTACGCAAGAATTATTTCCCCTTCTATCACTGAAAAGCAAATGAGACTTTTATTGCACGTTAAAAGGAAAACCAAGGAATGTGACAGACCAAACACTCATTTCTTCAGCAGTGTACAAATCCAGTGTACAAAAAAAAAAAAAAAAAAAAGATAAACCACCAACAAAATCTGGCAACGTCAAAATAATGCAGTAAGAAAACACGTGTTGCAATAAGGAGACTAGCAGTGCAGTCACCTTCAAAGATGATGAACAAAATATACCTCAAATCCACTATATGATTAAAAGTTAAGTAAGCTTATATCTAATATTCACAGCATCCATCACAAGAATATTTTGTTTGTGAACAAGGTGCACTTGTAAAGTATGGGAACAACCTATTTTACTTTTATTGTTAACTGAATGTTTTTAAAAGAAGAAAATGTTTCAAATACCATCATTAAAATCGTGATGGGGTCCACAGCTGTCAACTAAGAGGGGGTCTCATTCCAGACAGTATGCAAAGACAGCAAGGAAGTCCCTTCCCTTGCTTGCAACAAGAAGTTGAAAGGTCTTGCAACAAACTACACAAAACACGTAAGTAGGAAGTAAATCCTTCTCCCATATTACATACATAGAACAAAGGTGGAGATAAGTTAAGGGCAATACATGAAAAATTACTTACGGCCCACTTGAGAAGCTTAGGCAGACATTAGAAACTTAAATCCAGAGTTGTAATTCTGAAAACTCATTCTCAGCTACTACATAATGCTGAGGTTTGTAATCACAACAGACACCTCCTTTCTTATTTCACAAATGCTTCCTGGACTCCCAAGTTCTGCCATCAGTCACCCAAAACAGCAGTCGAGCCATGATGACGCGGCCAAGCAACTTCACATGATTTTACACCAGAACACCATCAATACACAATGAGGTATTTCTCTGCCATCCTAGGTCTTAATGCAGCAGACTTTCTCAGACGTAGAAAATGCTAACCATCACGCTCAGCCTTATCACAAGACACAGTGGAAACCACTGTAATACCCTTCCTCCCTGCCTTTTTTTAAACAGCTATAGCAGGAGATCACCCACACCATTAGATAATAAGCTTGTGATTAGCATACTCACACAGGATGTGGGAAACCAGGGATCATTTTAGAAGATACTAAGGGGAAAGATCAGCCTGACAGCCTGACTCGATCACAGGGTAACTGTGAGTCACCAATGTGATCTGGGGGGGGGGAGTAAATAGACAAACAGACCTATGTTTTATCATGAGGGGATATTTCCAGTAAAGACAGGGAAGAATTAATGCCATCATACAAGCCACTAGCCTCAGCTGAATACAAGGCACAATTCCAGTCAGCCATATTTAACGACATGAATTTTTTACTAGAACAGATGCAAGGATGATGAAAGCAATAGGAGCCTGTTACACAAGGATAAGACTAAAAGCCCATGACATGTCAAGTCTAAGTAAAGCAAAGCTAAATGAGTGTTAGAAGAGGAGAAAATACATGCTGCCCACATATAAAGCTAAGATGCAAGTCAGAATGTTTATGAACATCGAAAAAAAAAGGAAGAGCAGGAAGAACCAGGAGAGTAGAAAACCTAGCTATGTTCAAGACAGAAAGCAAGAGTCTGACCACTGTATTTCAGAGATGGTGTGGCTGTCGCCATGGCAGAACAGCCCCATATGACACAGGTGACTCCTTTTGCCTGAGGATATTCCATTCCACACTTCCAGACAGCATACCTGGATCAAGGGGGGTGGGTGTGGGGGGGTGTGCATAGAAGGTCTACCTTTGGCTGAACCTGTTAATACACTGACGACTGACTTTAAAAAAAGTGATAAAATAATCAAACCCCCAAACAAAATAAAGATCACAAAACCAGTAATTCCCTGTAAAGGGAGAGCAAAATCGAAGTGTGCTAGCTTTTAACCAGTTGGGTTTCACTGGGGTGTAGAATACTGGACAAACAGACTTTATTCCCCACTCTGAGTTCACTGACGAATTCATTGATGAACAGGAAAAGCAGGTCTGAATCCTCTGGGGAAGAAATGGAGCTCATCTCCACCCCAAACATGGCACGGTAGGGTCTAGGCTAGTCAGCCCTTCTACAAGTTTGTCAGCACCTGCCCTCAAGGGAAGGGTAGTGAGACACACACAAAGCCCACTCCCTGCCCACCACAGCTGGGGGAACAGGAACAGCAGCACAACACAACATGCTCTTTGGACAGATACTGACTTTCAGGGGCCTTCTGCTCGGCTTGTTGGCTACGTTGGGTAATAACCTAGGGCATCTAATTCTCAGCATGAGATTATAGAGACTATTATAAAGACTAGGTGCTTTATACGTGGCTCTTGAAGTCACTTTAACCCCTATTTCCCAAATAATTTACAAACTGACTGCGCTTTTCATAACATTCCTCCAAGACTATATTCCAAAATAATCCCTAAAAGCCGCTCCCCTCCTTGAGCACTCTGCAGTAAACACACCACCATGGCAGAGCAATAACAAATGGTATTTCTACAGTCTTTGACACTTCATAATCATATACATACAACAAACCCTCCAGCAACAGCCATTCCAAACCTGTATGCATTGTATCATTGACTCAATCATTAAAGGTGCCCCTCATCCCACTCCTTCGCAGAGTTAAAACGTTTCAGAAAACAGATACTGAACTGCTGATTTTGCTGAATTCCTTACTTTCCCACCTCAAACAATACCTCTACCTAACCTGCTACTATCAACTCTTAATTTACCTATAGCACTCTCAAGCAGCAACAGTTCATAGCACTACAAGTGCAGTCAATACTGCAAGTTACTTTCGGAAGTACCAATTACACTATAACTGAACCAAAAGCTGTCATTTAATAGTTATCTACGAGTGAAAACAATGGGTCTTTTATCTAATGTAGCATCTTGCTTAAACGAGTTTTTATTGACATTATAAGGGACCAACCAGTTTGCAAGCAATGAAATTACACTGACAGCTTAATTTTTTATTTTTTAAACCAGAAATTCAGCTATTCTACAGTTAATTTGAAGAGATGTTTCAGTTGGAGCCTTTCACTCTGAAGCACATTGGTGATGACCCGTGTCCAGCACCAGTCCCTTCTTTATGCCAACATTGCCCAGCTGTGGTCCCTTACATTTAGTCTGTGGTATTTTAAAATCTTACAATAATTCTGGATGACCAAACTTGCCCTTATTAAGCTAATGCTACCATTTAAATCACTATCTTCTTTCAGTACATCCAGCAAGTCTAATGCATTACCATTTACAAGTAAGTTTCTATGAGCAAATCCATTCCTGGTTTGGTATTTTGCCAACGTCCAAAATAAAAATCTAGTGATGCTAGAAAAAAAAATATGTTTCGCCCGTTTATTATCTCAAAGCACACAAAATTAACTCAGAAAAAACCACCCTGATCCAAAACACAGCTCCACCCCCAAACCACAGGCTTCATAGTACCTGGCAAGGATGTTTAAAAACAAAAGCTAAAAGCACTACAGACTTTGTATGTTTAAAGTTAAGCAAAGTGGAAAGCAATTACCACAACTGTTTTCTGGGTTTTGTTTTGGGTTTTTCTTGGTTGGTTGGTTGGTTTTGGATAGCTGCAAGTAAACATTTCATCAGTTTGGATACATCAGAGTTCACTTCCATTCACTCAAATTCAATTAGTAATACATATAAAATTTCCCCTATTTTGCCAACTATATCATATGAATAGCCAGTCCTAAAGCATTAAAATTACACTAAACATTGGTTGCCTGCTAGAATGGAGAAGGTTTGCAGATCATATCCCGCATACTCTCTCAAAGGCCACATGGGGAAAAGGTATAAGCAGATAATAACGGAATCAGACGCACTGCAATGCCAGGCCCAGTGGGACTGGGACACGCACAGGTTGATAAAAGAATGGCATCGCAACACAGCAGAAATAAGGTCACCTAATAATTTTGGTACTGATTAATATTTTACTCATTTAAAGTCATAACACTCCTGGCAATACCAGCATCTTGCTCATCACTTGCTTACCCTTTGTACACTGCAGCCTGCCCATACTCAAACACAATCCAGAACATATAATTTTTCACAAAGGAGATGATAGTTTTTTTATGCTCCCCTCCCTCTACGTGCCTGAGCTTGTATTATAAATATGGTATTCTTGGCCAGAAACGTGCTATGTATGTCTCGTAGCAACGCTACTCAGCATTCTGTTCAGTCTGAACTCTAATTTCTTGCCTCAATTTCCCCTGACCACCATTTTTCTTTTCTCTTGTTTCACGTGAACTGTTACTACTTTTGTGAGGCTGAAAAGCCACTTGCCTACTTCAGGCTCTTTGTTACGAATTTCTGTTGGGACAGCAATCACAAGGATCTCTCTGAAGAGAAGCTAGTCTTGTGGTTGAAGTGAAATAATTTAAGCGTATCTTTTGGTTTCATCTAATGATAGCTTAATTTTCAGGAACTTGAGTGGTATCAGACCCCATAAAAACTGGTACTCTGTGTAAAGTCAGACCATGAGATCATAAACCATTATTGTAAAAATACATAAGACTTAAGAGTGGCAATTTTAGTTACAATAGATTAAAATCTGTTCAATAACTTCAAAGGACAGGGTTCCCAACCAAATGCAAATAAGAGTAATTTCAAACGTTTCTAAATTGCAGCAACCTTTAAATAGAAAATATTTAAAATGCTTAGAACAGTACATGACAGGCAACTTATTCAACTGACACTACAGGCGGAATTTTTACACAAACAAAATGTAATTATAAGCTGGAATTGAGTCAACGTACTCAAAGTCAAAGCCTCTCAATCAGTTAAAAAAAAATCATCACACAATGATTCAATACTACAAAAAGACATATGCAGAATAACCTTTTTAACTATTTATTATCTACTTAAAATTAGTGTGACAACAAACATTAACGTCTTAAGATCTTCTTGCATTCATTTGATCTTACTTAATTGGGTGGTCTTTTATTAAACAAGCAAACTCACTGAAGACAACCGTATTGTTCTGCATCAGGAAGACACTGCAAAACCAGCTTTCATGCTTGTGTGTGCCAGTACTGCTATAATGCATGAGTGATTATGAAATTATTTAATTGCCCTCTTTCCACAGCCCTAGTTATTTCTCTCAGGTTAAAGTACAGAGCTGGCTGATTGTGAAATACCTTTAATCGTTTGAATGTAATATTCTACCAATGTCATATTTGCATGTTAAACTTTTATTTGCAGTGATTAATTTACTAATCTGGACAAAAAGAAAATGTGATTTTACACTTCACAAACAATTAAAGCATAAAACCAGACTCCTAAAATATAAAAGACATAGACATTAGAGACAATAGTAAGAACTTATGTATCTAAACCTTACCATGGAGGTACTGTTTACCTTTTAGCATCTGACTTTTTCCCCTGCATGCATTTTTTAGTGTCAGTTTAGAAATCACCAATATGATTTTGGGGTATGATTGAGTTAAAATACTGACAATGATTTACAATCTGTTATGATTTTTTTTCCTAAACTATTAAAGCCTTACTGCAATTAAACACTACTGGAAGCATTAAAATGAGTTAATTACACATGCCATTCAAAACTTATAATGAAAAGTGCATTTCTGATTAATTTACTGCTGACAGGATTGTTACTAGAACACTTCTAAACTGTAAACTGTAACTCCTACCTCCGGTTCAGCTACTAGTCCTGGAGAAATGTTTCATTAAACATATTTATAACCTTAGCCCCAAGAGGTTCAGCTCCTAAATAATAACACAATGAATAAAACTGAATACCTAAAACATAATGTTTAGTTCTGTACAGCATGAAACTAAGGAAAACTATCATCAAATGACAAAATTATTTTGATACATGATGAACTACACAGAGTAATCATTGTTTATCAGTAACAGGAAAAGTTGGAAAATTAAACGTCTAAACTAGTAAGTCATGTGGAGCCAATGATAAGATCTGAGAAATACCAAATTCCCCAATAAGTCATTGTGAACTTTGTGCTCAGCACCATACAATCAGGTTAAATTTGCTTTCTTCTTATTATGCACAAATCAAACAAGTCTCAGTTTTACTGCATTTGAGGGTTCACAGTGTTTTCCGAAGACCACCTAAAAAATGATGAGTAATAAGGGAATATAAAAATGGTGATTAGAGGAAAAAAAGCCACCACATGACTGGAGAAGTTTTAAATGCATATTAGCAACAGCATCAACAAAAAACCCAAACAACCAGCCACCAAAAAAAAAAAAAAAGAAGCTTTAAATGCATATTAGAATGCAAATAAAGATTTTTCATATGCCCTCTCACTGACACCTATATATGTATTTCTTGTTGTTATCACACTAATGGCAAGATTATGGACCTAAATTAATACAAAAGAGAATTCAAGACAAAGCTCACTGGCTATAAGCAGATCACCAATACAATGATCAAACCAATATCATTATTAAACTTACTGTCACTTTTGCTGCCACCTTCCTTGTTTGCAAATTTCCCAAACACACACAGGTAGCAAGAATCCCTCTAGCAACGACATCCTGTTCCTAACAAGCTTGTTCCCCCAGGTCACATGAAGTCCCAACTCATTCGTCACCACATTCCCAAGATGCAGGTGCTCCATCCTGTGACCAGCATGCACTCTATCACCTACAGATGGACAACAACTGGGCATCCAAAAAAGAAGAGCAGGAAGGGGATTATGCACAGGTTACCAAGTCTGATGGATCACTGGGAAAGAAAGCATCATGGCCCAGCCTATTTTCATTGTTTTTCAGTTTGTTTGTTGCTCCCATGGTATGTTCAGACATATGCCCACCTGGATGTCATTTCTAGGCATATGACGAAGGTGTTGATTGGGAAGGTTAAACAACGCCTGACCAATGTGATTGCTCTTTGTCATAAATTGACAGGATTGGTAGAGATGAGAGGAGATCGGTGGTGTCATCTACCTTGATTTTAACAAGACTTGCAGCACGGTCTCCCACAGCATCTTCGCAGCTAACCTGATCTAAGTTACAGTCTAGATAGGTACACTACTAGATGATAAAAACCCTTGTCTCTATCATTAGGCTCGAAGAGTAGCTGTTCATGGTTCACAATCTACCCATAAGCTGGTTACAAGCAGGTAGGTTAAGGGCCCTATCCTTTTTAATATCTTTAAGAGTAACCTGGTAGAGTGCACAAAAGCGTACCTTCAGCAAGTCTGCAGACCACACCAGACTTAGGGGTGCAGCTGATGTACTGGAGGGCAGGGTTGCCATTCAGAATGACTTAGACAGGCTTGAGGAATGGGCCAGCTGAAACTTTATGAGTCCACAGCCTGAAAAGACTAAGGTAGCAGCAAGCAGCTCTGCTGAAAAGGACCTGGGGGTCCTGGAGGCGAGACACGAATCAGCAGCCCACCTGGCAGCAATGAGAGCTGAAAACATTCTGAGATCTGGGAACAGAATCACAGTCAGCGGACTGAAGTTAAGCAATTGTTCTGCTTCATGTACCATCCATTACTCAGGTATCTGGACTACTGGGTCTACTTTTGGATCCCAACTATGAAGCATCAGTCAGCTGAAGCAAGTTCAGTGAAAGGCCACAAAGACAGCTGCTGGCTGGAGCACATGCCCTGTGAGGTGAAGCTGAAGGCAGTGGGATATGACAGCCTGAAGAGGCTTTGGAGCTCCTAATAGTGTCTTTACAATATCTAAGACTAGATTACTGAAAAGGTGTAGCCAGGCTTTTTACCACAGTGCATAGCAGGGGGAGAATGATATCAACTGAAACCAGGTAATCTATATGTATTTATTAGATATAAGGGGGAATATGAACATAAGCAAGCACTGGAACAGATGCCCCAAAATATAGTAGAGTATCTGTCCTTGGAGCTTTCCAAGATCCAACCAAACAAAGTCCTAAGTATCCTGGTCTGATCTTGTACATGAACCCGCTTCAGGAAGAAGGATGGACTGGAGACCCCTTGAAGTCTCTTCTAACCTGAATGAGTCCACAAATCTATGTTTGAATTGTATACATATGTTAAGCAGCGCATGCACATTTAGGCACAATGCATCCTGGAAGACAGGAGAAACTTCAGGCATATTCAAAACATGTTGTACAAATGACCTATGTACGTGCAGTAAATTAAATGCCTTCACTATTCTCCCAATTGTATGCACATACGCAGATCAAAAGAATTGCGTATACATGTATTTAGTCATGTGACTGACGAGGGCCCCACAGAACATGTCCTTCAAAAGCCTCTACAAAGCTACTTGACTCACTGAGCCAGGAAGACTGAACAACCTTAACCACAATTAATTCTAATACACTTAGCAGCACTGCAGCTATGGGGGAGAAGCCACCAAACCCAAAAGCTAATTATAAATGAGAAGAGACTACAGGTACAGCATACACTTCATGGATGACAGAACAGTCCTTAATGGTAGAATATAAACTGCAGTTAAGAATTCCGAGTATGATGCTACTCAGCATTGTACCAGATAACTGCACTCAGTCAAGGGGCATACTTTTGTTGTTGCTATATGCTGTTTGTAGTAGGTATATTTTACCCTTCTCGCTAAGGCCTAATAGTTGGACAAAATATTACAGAGACAAAATGTATAAACTCTTTGCAATAAAAGGCCAATTAGAAGTATTTTGCAACACTTCCCCTCGCTTTGCAGGGGCACATAGAATTATGACTTGTGGCTACAATTCTAGCCTTTAGTTGGAACTAAATTTCTTCCTATGCTGGTTTCATTGATAAAGAAGGTTGTGACATTCAGGACTTATAATTAAAAAAATAAAAACAAAACAAAACCAACCCAATAACCACACCACATACAAAGCTTTTTACCACAGGAGGAGGAGAAGAGAACATTTTGCAATTCACTCTACAAGTCAGCTAAAATTTAAGATGAACTTTTCAACATCAAGAGTCCTGCATTTGGTTGAAGAGCACCTACTAAAATTGCCATTAAAACAACAACAACAACTTTTACCTGGGATCCTATTACAGATTCTTTCAATTTGACAAGAGTATCTTTCTGAAAAACAAAATCAAAGCCAAATTACTGCTTACCCTCCAGGTGAACAGTGCTGAGTCAGACTACGCTGATGAAAGCTATGCAGAAGCTTATACTTATTTCTTTTCCACAAACAAGTCAGGACAAAGTAATAGTACAGATAAAAGATTGCGAAAAACCAAGCCAGGGAGTTTCTATTTGTAGATACTATGCACTTTGTTTAGTAAGAAGTCCCTCGATACAGTAACTTCTACCATTTGGGGAAAACAGTCTAAAAGTAAAAGGCCCAACAAGAGCCAAAGTAAAAAATAAGCAAGTGTTGTCCTCTAAGTCAGTCCCAATTACTTGAAATGTGAAAAGGTTCTGCCAATCTTTGCTATCACCAATTTTGCTGATACGTGAAGCGTTCCAGGCCACCATTTCCACAATAGTCTTTTGGTCAGCCTTTCAAGCATTGTGTTTTTTTTTCCTTTGAACTAAGCAATCTAGAGGTGAAAAGCCTGTAATCAAATTGCTGAGTACTTTTCAGTGACCATTTCCCTAAAGAGCCAAACTAAAACAGGATCACTGTGTAACCTGACAGTGGATTTTAGTATTTTAGGGGATTCTGGGTTTTGCACCCATTTTCGCTCTCTAGAATCACGTGAGCTGTCAAAACACAAATGCAACACAATAACGGTCATTCTTTATGGATAAAGCTTTGAGGAACACATCAGTCTCCAAAGTTACTGCTTCGTATTGTTTCATCAGTATTTTATACCATAACACTGACATGCTGAAAGCATCAGCCACTTATTTTTCTTGATTTGGCTTCAGTGTTTGCTGTCGCAGTTTTCACTTTAACGGGTCCTTTCTGGACACAAATTTGTAGAGCTGTCCTTCATACAGTGGATGCACAAACCCATCATAATTGCTTCTGTACCTTCTTAACACTCAAAGGGACAAGTATATGATTTTATTTTAATCCCTGCAAGCTCTGCCTATGCTAGCTATTCAGCTGATATTCCAATACTACTTTTCATCCAGAGAATCAACAAGATTTGACAAGAGAGTTTAACTAAGGACTATTTTTTTTAGAATCAGAAGAGAAGAGAGATGCTGACACCTGGGAAATAACAATGATGGAGAAAGGTAAGTAAAAAGCATTACGATACATTAGACAACACCATAAAGCAATGTTTTCCTATTAACCATGAGATGTTGTGGACTTAACTGTGATCCCAGAAGCTGATGAGTCTCTTTTGAGATGAGCTGAGAATCTAAGTTACTCAAGGAATTTGTCAGGGACTCCAGGAACACTTCCTGGGAGTGGGTACTATGGGAAACCAGTAGAAGTTCTAAATACTTATTTAATATTAGTCAGAAGAAAATGGCTATGAGGTAGGGGTATGTTGATGGCACTCAGGTTTATGCAGAGATTTTAAGGCCAGAGGACAATAACAGCTGTCACTGGGATCTGTAGATCTTCATGAAGACACTAACCCAGCCTATACAGAGGCTGAGGAATAACAGATTTGTTCAGCTGCAGTAGACAAGGTAAAAGTGATACTGTTAGGTTGGTGATGAAGAAAATTTGAGGAGACAGCACAGACCACCTCTACCACTGAATGAGCTCAACCTGAAGCCACTCTGCCATACTGCACTACATCTATCTGAAATATATCAAGGAAAACTATGAATGTGAACAGTAAGTAGAAGGTACAGGAAAACTGTCCTTAGGGCTCTAAGAAACTCATTTTACTGCAACAGTTTCACCAGTGAAACACCTTATGTCCAAAAATGGACCCACCTCAAGTTGGCTTCTTACCACCATACCACATTTTAGTAATACTGTGCCCAGAAAGGGCTGACAGTAGATGCCTAGATGCAACACCAGAAGGAGCTATACTCTGAAAGGCTCTTGGATACCCAGAATATTCTATTGCCTTTCAACCTGGAAACCATCATGGCCCAATTTATAAAAAAAAAAATTAAAAAATAAAAAAAATAAAAAATTGGCAAGGCACTGACTACAAAACAGCTGTATTTCAAGGCTTTTTGAATCTCTAGAGGACACATATATTCTCATTGAGATGACAGGCTGCTGTTGCACTACCTAACTCCTCGATCAAACCTAATCCATCACAAATAACCATTATTTTTTCATTGTTTTGCATGTGGTATCAAGACCACAATCAAGAGAACTAACTCAAACGCAGCCAGGTGCAATGAACATATCAGTATCTTTGATTACAGTGTTCCTTCTCCTGTATTCTTGAAAAATCTCTTTCATAAAGTCAAGGATTAAAAGCAAACAGGACCAGGTCCAAGGGTTGTAAACAATACATAAACTTTCTCCAGAACAGCTTTATATATGTCTGTTAGTGCTGATGTGTGTCTGTCAGTACACTGCCAAGCCTCTCTTTTCAAGTGTCTGAATTCCAAAGATAGCTATAACTTGTCCAACTGCTTTGTTTTACCTGAATTTTGTGACTTGTAAATAAGAAGTAGGCTAAGAACAAATTCATTTCCGCTTGTGATCCAGAGATTTCAATTCTTCAGAAGAAGCCAAAGATAAAGCACCAGGTAAACATAGAGAAATACACTACATGTCTGAGTTAATTTTAGGAATATACGTTAGTGTGTATTTGCTTTGGTTTTCTTTTCCCTCTCACTTTAAAATCATAATAGCTAGATGCTAGATTCTCTCAGTTCTTAATTTTACCAATCTGGAAAGGCTTGAATTTAAACATTCTCAAATGTTTAAGCTTTACCAAAAGTTTAAGAAACTAAATATTAACAATTGCAATTATACACTATGAAATTTTGCAAGTGCTGGAATGAAATCCAAAAAAAGTAAGATTTAAAAACCACCTTTCCTTCCAATGTGCAAAACAAACCTGGTACAGCTGATACACTGATCAAAAACTGTTCAAATTTTTAAAAAAATCAATATTAAAAAATCACTACTATACCTTCAGTCACCACGCATTTAAAAAAAAAAACAAAACAACCTCTGGATTGATCAGTCTTTTCAGATAGATCTATTACTTTGCTTGTTTCTCCCCTTTGAAAAGCCTTACAAAAGCTTCAGAAAATAAAAAAAAAATAAAAAGCATAGTGAAGTAAAGATTTAGAAAACTAATTTCCCTACTGAGTTATTTCAAAATAACTTCAGGACAGAAGAAAAAAAAAAAAAGGCTGGAAATTTCCATGTTATTTCTTGTTTTTCTCTCACTTGCCCTTTGCGTGGGTTTTCCTGGGATATGTCCAAGATTTACAGCTATTCCAAGCAACAGAGCTGGGACTTCACAGTTACTGCAACTGATGCAAGAAGCCTCATAGGAACGATCTCACTTTATATTAACCAAAGAGTTCTCCAATTATTTTTAACTGAGCATTTTAAGAAGCATAAAGCTTTTTTTTTTTCAAATACAAAAAGCCCAGAACATGAATACTGTTGTCAGGAAGTGTTTAAGTATCTGCTATTTAGAAACTCTTTAACCATGAAAAATTGTTCATAATAGATTCTGAATCCTTTCAAGAAAATATAGGAAGCTGTATGTCAGTCTCTACAGAAAAGTTAAAACCAGGATGATCAACGTTTTACAGAAGGCTCAGTCTCTGCGAACCTCTCAACTCAGAAGATGAGGTATAGAAAATTGAGATTAGAGTGACTTATATCTCCTGGACATCAAGAAAATATCTTAAAAAAAAGAAAAAGCCAAACCCTGAAAACAGCTGACAAAGCACAAAAACATGAGCACAATTTGTTCTTCAGAAAAGTTAATGAAATTGCTAATCATCTACATAACTAACATCAAAATTACTTACTACTATACCCAAAAGCCCACATGACACAAGCATTCAACCAGGACTACATTTGATATTTGATTAGACGGTAGGAGACAGAAATGTCTTCATGTGCTACTACTGCATGAAAATAACCAGAGAAACAAATACAGAAAAGCCACAGGATTTGAACGAGACGATTAAGTACAGAAAATCTAAAACTGAGTGTGACACAGCCTTTATTTGATGTCACTGAATATGTAAGAGTAAACACTATCACTGTCTTGCGGGGGGAGAGCCACCAATGAAGTTTCATGCAACTCTTTCCAACCACAGCTAATTCTGCAGTGCTTAGCATAACTAAGAACAGTTTGTCTAAATTCTCAGGTGGGTGAAACCCCTAGATTTCGATTGTGCTATTTTCATTTATGACCCAGTCAGTATCACCATATTGTGCTCCTTTAGCTCCAACGCAGCATTCACGTATTGTCTCACTGGGGTGAGAACAATCTGCCTGCAGAATGATTAGTACAGCAAGACCCAGAACTACGACTGAAGGCTGCAATAATGCAGTTCTAATGTAACCTCCACTGAAGTCAGCCACTGCCTTTGGCGACTGGATCGGTCTCTCAGAGACCAACTTGTTCATTTTATACCTATTATCTAATTAAGTCCAAATTAAGCAGTTTGTGCAGAAAGCTGGGTGCCCCAGAAATTGGATATTAACACAAGTAATATGCAAATACAGTACTGGAGCCTAGTGTGATCTGTCTGAAACACCAGTTGTACAAGTTATTTGAGCATCTGAACTCTAAAGCATATACCCTTTTTCTGATTCTTCTTCCATTGGTTGCTAACTTTTTTTTTTTTATAGGTATAAATTCAGGCTGCTTCAGAAATTACAGTATCCTGCTGATTTCTTTTTGGAAGCACCTAACAATTCTGGACAACTGTAGTGGCTTCTTCCCTTTCCATCTGCAACAGAGAATTTTTTTTAAAAAAACAGACAAACGCCTGTCTTACAAAAGACTATCAACTGGCTGTATTCAAAACTGCCTCTAGAAGTTCCTGACCCACCACTGTTCATGATTGGTGTCCTTTATTTAAGTAAGAGCCTCACCACAGAAAACACGTATCACAGCTTCAACGTGACATCTTGCCTGAGAGAAATATTATTCAGGTAATTAAACACCACAGGACTGGGCACCTCACCAACGCCAATGATCCAGAAGACTCTGCTATCCTTTAATCCATGACAGAGTTTACACTTTAAACCCGTATGCAAGACCAGAGTCTTAGACTGCAAACTTTCCAGCCTTCTCCCCCATTAAACACTGGTTATGCACTGGTTATGCTTTCAGTTACTAGATTTCATCCACATTAGTCCATTTATTGTGTTGACTGTCAAAAATTGTTATGTTCTCATGCAAATTAATCAATTCAGTTCTGGCAAGTAAAAATTTGAACTAAACTGTCCAGGTTCTAATAGATGAGCACTCAGCTATTTTCAAAGCCCATCTTTTGGCAGGCAAGAAATTAACAGAAAACAGGTAGTATATAATTTTGAACACTTAACAACTTTTACTACTTATGCTGCAAGTATGAGACATGGATTTCAGTTTAGTCTGCTTTCTCTCAACAGTTTATAATGAAAGTGTTTCTTTAGTCATAACAATCATGTAGCAGAGTAATTAGAGCCTAAACTATAATGATATGTTCTACTTGATGGAATAAATAACTGAAGTGGCTATTTCAACCATATGGGGAACTTATATTGAGTACTGAATAAAAAAAAAAATCACAAAAAGAATAAACAGAAAATTTGTGCATATGCAGTGGTACTGAGATTCAAGCATCTATTTTCCAAATTCTGTGTTTCTCCAGGCAACACCAAAAGAGAATATTGGCATTCCCCTATGATGAGTTGCTTTCCTGCCTAGTCCTACCATTGCCATTCCATGTACCTTCATTCGTAATCCAACACACCGCTAACGCTCATCTTCTCAAACTCTCAGAACTGGAAAGAACTGGAAGCATGTTGCAATTATGCTATTGATTCACAGGGTGACCAGTGTCAAGTCTTGGTTGTTGCCATGCCTTGAAAACAGATACAATCCTTCTCTGCACGCGCAGGCTATTTTGAGTCCATGATTTTTATAATTCTGACAAGCACGTCTTTAAAAAGGATGCAAAACCTTTGCTGACCAGAAATCTAAGTCTCATGTAAGAGTTGACTTTATGAGGAATAAAGCCCAATGCAAGAACAATTTTGTCATGAAAATGTTCATAATTGAGCAACTAAAAATATGAAACTATTTGTAAGTAATGTGCTGCAATTTCTATCATATAGTAAAACATCTGTGGTGGGCCAAAATTTATCACTACAACGATGACTGTAACATTCACTACCTTATTCATAGTAAGTATCAATATAGAACAGGGACTTTGAAAGTTTGTGTACACTTTTTAGTTGTACAGCATGGCATAAACCCTCAATTTCTATTCTCTACTTATTATAAATCCAGTGAAGCTGACAAAAAATTACATTTTATCCATTACTTTCTCCCAGCTCAGTGAAAATGAATTTGAATCCATTCATTAGAATACATTAGAAGAACATAACACACTCTGCCCTTTTTTTTTTCATTATAAATATCAAACTTTATTTTAGATGGATTCTCTCAGAGCCTAATGCATGAACATTGCTTGGAAAATTAATATCCATTAATACAACTTCTATGCATGGACCTTTGCAAACTAGAAATTGTCCTTTGACCATCTTATTAGCGATCAATGATGTCCGTAAAATGCTCCATAAGGTTAGCTATTTCTATCTGACTAGAATTTTACATGGTTTCAAATATTACTATATAAGATCAAAGAAAAAAAAACAACAAAACAAACACAACCAAACTTTGTGTCTGTCAAGCACAAAGGCAATACTTCTACCCAAGGGAATCCTTGAACCACAGCTGCCTGGAGAGAGTATTCCGGGGGAGCATCACTGCAAGCCTTCCCTATCATGGTCCTCTCTAGGCACCTACTCTTGGGCGCTGCCAGTGGGAACTTTGGAATATGCCAGTATGGCATTTTTAATGTTCTCATAGGTGCTCTTTAGAATAATTCAGAATGCATACAGGCAGAGCTCATCTAAAACACAAAAAGTGTAATAATCCATGATGCTTGAGAGCTTGGACAGACTCATACCAGTTACCACTTACTGCTCTGAGAATATTTAAAGACTTTAGAGAACTGTTTCCTACTCAACTGCCAACAGCAATCACATCATTAACGTAAACCAAGACTGTGTCTTTACTGTGTTATTATTTACCTTGACTGACAGGGAGCACTTCATCATCCTTCCAGCCAGGTATTTCAAGCCTTGATACACAATCGCCCCACAATCTACAGGTTAATTGTTCGTGTCTGTGAACTAGCAGTACTCCACAGACACATTTATTAATCTCAACGTGTTAAGAATAATTAGCGGATAGAACAGAAATAAGCAGTGCAATATACATGCTGTCACTCCTGATCACCTGAGACTCAATTCTGCTCTCACTGAAAAGGGGGGAAAACTTCAGTTTCTCCACAAGAAAGCCGTTATTTTCAGTTTCTTCTTGTTTTTAATCAACAATCCTCCAAACGTAGCATCTGATACACTGGAGGACAAATGCGATGCTCACAGGAAACACTATCACGACTGACCTACTTAAGATCACAAAAATACACGTTTTCCATCGTCCCCGAGACAAACGGCCCGGCGGTGTTCAGCAGACACCCCACCACCAACAACAACCTGTTTTTAATCAACAATCCTCCAAACGTAGCATCTGATACACTGGAGGACAAATGCGATGCTCACAGGAAACACTATCACGACTGACCTACTTAAGATCACAAAAATACACGTTTTCCATCGTCCCCGAGACAAACGGCCCGGCGGTGTTCAGCAGACACCCCACCACCAACAACAACC